>NC_046976.1:21250505-21375505 GCF_009769545.1 Cyclopterus lumpus | reverse complement strand
TCATCCTCTCTCCTATGTCCTTATCCTTCACACTCTCTCATCCTCTCTCCTCTGTCCTTATCCTTCACACTAGAGCATCCTCTCTCCTCTGTCCTTATCCTTCACACTAGAGCATCCTCTCTCCTCTGTCCTTATCCTTCACACTAGAGCATCCTCTCTCCTCTGTCCTTATCCTTCACACTAGAGCATCCTCTCTCCTCTGTCCTTATCCTTCACACTAGAGCATCCTCTCTCCTCTGTCCTTATCCTTCACACACTCTCATCCTCTCTCCTCTGTCCTTATCCTTCACACTCTCTCATCCTCTCTCCTATGTCCTTATCCTTCACACTCTCTCATCCTCTCTCCTCTGTCCTTATCCTTCACACTAGAGCATCCTCTCTCCTCTGTCCTTATCCTTCACACTCTCTCATCCTCTCTCCTATGTCCTTATCCTTCACACTAGAGCATCCTCTCTCCTCTGTCCTTATCCTTCACACTAGAGCATCCTCTCTCCTCTGTCCTTATCCTTCACACTAGAGCATCCTCTCTCCTCTGTCCTTATCCTTCACACTAGAGCATCCTCTCTCCTGTGTCCTTATCCTTCACACTAGAGCATCCTCTCTCCTCTGTCCTTATCCTTCACACTAGAGCATCCTCTCTCCTCTGTCCTTATCCTTCACACTAGAGCATCCTCTCTGTCCTTATCCTTCACACTAGAGCATCCTCTCTCCTCTGTCCTTATCCTTCACACTAGAGCATCCTCTCTCCTCTGTCCTTATCCTTCACACTATAGAGCATCCTCTCTCCTCTGTCCTTATCCTTCACACTAGAGCATCCTCTCTCCTCTGTCCTTATCCTTCACACTCTCTCATCCTCTCTCCTCTGTCCTTATCCTTCACACTCTCTCATCCTCTCTCCTCTGTCCTTATCCTTCACACTCTCTCATCCTCTCTCCTCTGTCCTTATCCTTCACACTCTCTCATCCTCTCTCCTCTGTCCATATCCTTCACACTAGAGCATCCTCTCTCCTCTGTCCTTATCCTTCACACTCTCTCATCCTCTCTCCTCTGTCCTTATCCTTCACACTCTCTCATCCTCTCTCCTATGTCCTTATCCTTCACACTAGAGCATCCTCTCTCCTCTGTCCTTATCCTTCACACTAGAGCATCCTCTCTCCTCTGTCCTTATCCTTCACACTAGAGCATCCTCTCTCCTCTGTCCTTATCCTTCACACTAGAGCATCCTCTCTCCTCTGTCCTTATCCTTCACACTAGAGCATCCTCTCTCCTCTGTCCTTATCCTTCATACTAAAGCATCCTCTCTCCTCTGTCCTTATCCTTCACACTAGAGCATCCTCTCTCCTCTGTCCTTATCCTTCACACTAGAGCATCCTCTCTCCTCTGTCCTTATCCTTCACACTAGAGCATCCTCTCTCCTCTGTCCTTATCCTTCACACTAGAGCCTCCTCTCTCCTCTGTCCTTATCCTTCACACTAGAGCATCCTCTCTCCTCTGTCCTTATCCTTCACACTCTCTCATCCTCTCTCCTCTGTCCTTATCCTTCACACTCTCTCATCCTCTCTCCTCTGTCCTTATCCTTCATACTAAAGCATCCTCTCTCCTCTGTCCTTATCCTTCACACTAGAGCATCCTCTCTCCTGTCCTTATCCTTCACACTAGAGCATCCTCTCTCCTCTGTCCTTATCCTTCACACTAGAGCATCCTCTCTCCTCTGTCCTTATCCTTCACACTAGAGCATCCTCTCTCCTCTGTCCTTATCCTTCACACTAGAGCATCCTCTCTCCTCTGTCCTTATCCTTCTAGACCTTTCCGCTGCCTTTGACACAGTGAACCACCAGATCCTCATGTCCTCCCTCCAGGACCTGGTATCTCAGGCACCGCACTCTTACCGGGTAACCTGGAGAGGATCTGTGTCTGAGCCTTGTCCTCTGACTACTGGGGTCCCTCAGGGTTCAGTCCTTGGTCCTCTTCTCTTCTCTCTGTACACCAACTCTCTCTCTCTGTCATTCTCTCTCATGGCTTCACCTACCACAGCTATGCTGACGACACCCAACTGATCCTCTCGTTTCCCCAATCTGAAACACAGGTAGCAGCACGAATCTCTGCCTGTCTGACTGACATCTCTCAGTGGATGTCTGACTGACATCTCTGACTGACATCTCTCAGTGGATGTCTGACTGACATCTCTCAGTGGTTGTCTGATTGACATCTCTCAGTGGTTGTCTGACTGACATCTCTCAGTGGATGTCTGATTGACATCTCTCAGTGGATGTCTGACTGACATCTCTCAGTGGTTGTCTGACTGACATCTCTCAGTGGATGTCTGATTGACATCTCTCAGTGGATGTCTGATTGACATCTCTCAGTGGATGTCTGACTGACATCTCTCAGTGGATGTCTGACTGACATCTCTCAGTGGATGTCTGACTGACATCTCTCAGTGGATGTCTGACTGACATCTCTCAGTGGATGTCTGACTGACATCTCTCAGTGGATGTCTGACTGACATCTCTCAGTGGATGTCTGACTGACATCTCTCAGTGGATGTCCGCTCACCACCTGAAAATTAACAGGAAAAGTCTCTCCCACCCACGACCTAACTATTAACTTCAACAACTCAGTGTTGGCCCCGCCCCCGACTGCCATGAACCTCGGTGTGACACCTGTCAGTCAACTCTCCCTGACTGACAACATTACCACAACAACACGCTCCTGTAGGTACATGCTGTACAACATCAGGAGAATACGACCTCTTCTCACTCAGAAGGCGGCACAGGCTCTGGTCCAGGTCCTGGTCCAGGCTCTGGTCCAGGTTCTGGTCCAGGCTCTGGTCCAGGCTCTGGTCATCTCATGGCTAGACTATTGTAACTCCCTCCTTCAGGTCTACCTGCTAATGTCATTCGACCTCTACAGCTCATCCAGAATGCAGCTGCTCGACTGGTCTTCAACCTCCCGAAATTTACCCACAATCCTCCGCTCCTCCGCGACCTTCACTGGTTACCGGTGGCCACAGCATCCGCTTCAAATCATTGGTACTTGAGTACCGTGCTGCGAACAGATCGGGTCCAGTCTACATCCAGGACATGGTCTAACCTCACATCCAGGACATGGTCTAACCTCACACCCAGGACATGGTCTAACCTCACACCCAGGACATGGTCTAACCTCACATCCAGGACATGGTCTAACCTCACATCCAGGACATGGTCTAACCTCACACCAGGACATGGTCTAACCTCACACCCAGGACATGGTCTAACCTCACACCCAGGACATGGTCTAACCTCACACCAGGACGTGGTCTAACCTCACATCCAGGACATGGTCTAGCCTCACACCCAGGACATGGTCTAACCTCACACCAGGACATGGTCTAACCTCACACCCAGGACATGGTCTAACCTCACACCAGGACATGGTCTAACCTCACACCCAGGACATGGTCTAACCTCACACCAGGACATGGTCTAACCTCACACCCAGGACATGGTCTAACCTCACACCCAGGACATGGTCTAACCTCACACCAGGACGTGGTCTAACCTCACATCCAGGACATGGTCTAGCCTCACACCCAGGACATGGTCTAACCTCACACCCAGGACATGGTCTAACCTCACACCCAGGACATGGTCTAACCTCACACCAGGACATGGTCTAACCTCACACCCAGGACATGGTCTAACCTCACACCCAGGACATGGTCTAACCTCACACCAGGACATGGTCTAACCTCACACCCAGGACATGGTCTAACCTCACACCCAGGACATGGTCTAACCTCCACCAATCAGCTTGTAGTTCCTTCACTTCGAGCTAAACACTCAAAGTCAGACTGTTTGCTGTGCTGGCTCCTCATTGGTGGAACGAGCTCCCCATTGACATCAGGACAGGAAGTCTCTACAGACTAAAAACACATCTTAGTGACTACACCTTGAATAGAGAAGGTAGAGCCGTAGTAGCACTCTAGTAGCACTTAAATGTCCCTTACCGAAAGCACACCTGGAATAAAAACATTTAGCACTTGAATGGCACTTACCTATGGTATTACCTATGGTATTACTTATGGTATTACTCGTGGTATTACCTATGGTATTACTTGTGGTATTACTCATGGTATTACTTGTGGTATTACTCATGTATTACTCATGGTATTACTCATGTATTACCTATGGTATTACTCATGGTATTACTTGTGGTATTACTCATGTATGACCTATGGTATTACTTATGGTATTACTCATGGTATTACTTGTGGTATTACCTATGGTATTACTTGTGGTATTACTCATGGAATTACTTGTGGTATTACCTATGGTATTACTTGTGGTATTACTCATGTATTACTCATGGTATTACTCATGTATTACCTATGGTATTACTTATGATATTACTTGTGGTATTACCTATGGTATTACTTGTGGTATTACTCATGTATTACTCATGGTATTACTCATGTATTACCTATGGTATTACTTGTGGTATTACTCGTGGTATTACTCATGTATTACCTATGGTATTACTTATGATATTACTCGTATTACTTGTGGTATTACCTATGGTATTACTTGTGGTATTACTAATGTATTACTCATGGTATTACTTGTGGTATTACTCATATATTACCTATGGTATTACTCATGGTATTACTCATATATTACCTATGGTATTACTCATGGTATTAGTCATGTATTACTCATGGTATTAGTCATGTATTACTCATGGTATTACTCATGATATTACTCATGTATTACCTATGGTATTACTTGTGTATTACTTGTGTTATTACTCCATGGTATTACTCATGGTATTACTCATGTATTACCTATGGTATTACTTGTGTATTACTTATGGCATTACTCATGGTATTACTTATGGTATTACTTATTACTCATGGTATTACTTATTACTCATTGTATTACTTATGGTGTTACTTGTTACTCATGGTATTACTCATGTATTACCTATGGTATTACTTATGGTATTACTTGTGTTATTACTCCATGGTATTACTCATGTATTACCTATGGTATTACTTGTGTATTACTTATGGTATTAATCATGGTATTACTCATGTATTACCTATGGTATTACTCATGGTATAACTCATGGTATTACTTGTGGTATTACTCATGTATTACCTATGGTATTACTTGTGCATAACTTATGGTATTACTCATGGTATAACTCATGGTATTACTTGTGGTATTACTCATGTTATTACTCATGGTATTACTTGTGTATTACTTATGGTATTTTTGTAGTTTAACTTTTTTGAAGAAATGTTACTTTCTTGATTCTTGTAGTTCTGAGTTTGGACTCATGGTTTTTACTTATTGTAAGTGTCTTTGGATAAAAGCGTCAGCTAAATGAAATGTAATGTTCTATTAGATTTTGTATATATATATATAAATAAATATACTGAATTGTATGAATAACATGTCCTTAAATGTTAAATATTTAATTACAAAGTAGAAATGCGTGTTTGATACTGTTTTGCATTGAATCATTATGGTATGTTTGCTGAAATTGATTGGATGGCCCTTTAAAAAATAAATTCCTCCTGCCGCCACTGGATATGAAGAGTTTACCGACTTCAAAGTGTTTGAGATGATTTTTGGGGCGGTTGCAAAAAAAATAGTCTGGAGGGTTGAAGACAAGCTGCCATAATCAATACCAAGTAAACCTAGAAAATAACAACACGACAAATTATACAAAAAAACTATCAGTTATCCTAACAAACAGAAATCTAAACCAAATAAACAAACAGCTAGAATAATTAAACAATACTACTTGTGAATAAAATAACAAAATACTAACATCAAACAAATAGCTCCTACAACAGGTATTACGAACAATATCACTTTAATCAATACAAATGTATTGTGATTAAATATCAGTTTGTTTTTAAGGACAAATCTTAATGTGAAACATATCCATTTAATAGGAGAACAATCTTTCTCTCTAAAATATAGAGTAGAAATGTAAAGTCATGCCCTTTAAAGTCACGTCTGTGCAGCCTCGGTTCCCCTTTAGAACCACGTATCAGGAACATCCCTCATGAAGAGTGTGTCGTCAGTAAATCTTCAGTTATGGAACACAATTGCAATTTTTACAGTGAAATAAAATCAAATAAGTCATGAATTTAAACCAGAGAGAAAATGTTGCTGAAGAGAAAGAAAGTTAAACACTTTACATTTTTTTGGATTAATATAAACATGACAATACATCACATATGAGCCAATATCATAGAAGCAAGCTTCATCTTAGCTGAATAAACTGTATCAGCCTATCAGTTAAGTGTTTAACCAGGTCTCATTTATT
The DNA here is from genome assembly GCF_009769545.1 of Cyclopterus lumpus. Lineage (NCBI taxonomy): Eukaryota > Metazoa > Chordata > Actinopteri > Perciformes > Cyclopteridae > Cyclopterus > Cyclopterus lumpus. Next base: position 21,369,181 of record NC_046976.1, on the reverse strand, counting down.
TCTGATGCTCTCACAAATACAATGGTGAGTTTTTAAATAGCAGAGACAAGAGAATCTTTTATAGCAAACTCAACGACTAACTAGTTTTTCCCATGTGGACTTTAAATGTCGTTTCATACTGTTCTGTGTTGTCAATTTTTCAACAACTAAATGCTTTCTCCCCCCTTGTGGAGATTGTTGTGATAGTGTAGGTGTCCCTTTTGTGCAAACACTTTACCACAAACTGAACAACTAAATGGTTTCTCCCCTGTGTGGATGAGTAAATGTCGTTTCATATTGTGCTCTTGTGGGAATGCTTTACCACACACTGAACAACTAAATGGTTTCTCCCCTGAGTGAACAATTGCGTGTTGTTTCAGAGCTTGTGCTCGTAGAAATACTTTACCGCACACTGAACAACTAAATGGTTTCTCCCTCAAGTGGCCAGCTAAGTGTCGTTTCAGAGTTAGCTCTTTTGGGAAATGGCTATCACACATGAAACAACTGAATGGTTTACCCCCCGTGTGGATAGTCATGTGTATTTTCAGGTTTCCCTTTTGTGAAAATGTTTTACCGCAAACTGAACAACTAAATGGTTTCTCTCCTGTGTGGACAAACATGTGATAGTTCAGTCTTCCCTTTTGTGAAAATGTTTTACCACACACTGAACAACTAAATGGTTTCTCCCGTGTGTGGACAGTCATGTGTGTTTTCAGGTTTCCCTTTTTTGAAAATGTTTTACCACAAAGTGAACAACTGAATGGTTTCTCCCCCGAGTGGACGGCCATGTGTCTTTTCAGAGCACGATGTAGTTCAAATCTTTTGCCACAAACCGAGCATTGAAATGGTTTCTCTCCTATTTTGGATTCAGTGTGTTTCTCCAGACGTCCCTTGAGGTCAGAGATTGCAGCACATTCAGACAACCTAATTGATGCATTTCCAGTATTACAGTCCACTTCACTTACGTCATTGTTTTGCAGATGATTTAAATCTGACTGAGGTTCCGGAGTCTCCTCCCAATATCTACTGCCATCAGTCTCACCAGCAGCTGGTTGTGAAGGACTCATTGGATCTGAGCTGGATCTCACTTCCTCTCCACCAGCTTCTGTTTTAAAATGCTCTGCTTCTCTGTTCTCAGTATGTGAGAACTGAGCTTCCTCCTCACTCTTTACAGGACTGAATGAGAACCTGATACCAGCCTCCTCCAGGCCTTGAAGCTGCTCTCCCTCCTGACTGGTCCAGAGTTCCTCCTGTTCCTCTTTAATGATTGGGGGGTCTGGGTCCTCCTGTTCCTCTTTAATGTGTGGGGGGTCTGGTTCCTCCTGGTCCTCTTTAATGTGGGGGGGCTCTGGGTCCTCCTGGTCCTCTTTAATGTGGGGGGGCTCTGGGTCCTCCTGGTCCTCTTTAATGTGGGGGGGCCCTGGGTCCTCCAGGTCCAGACTGAAGATCCAGTCCTGCTGCTCAGGGGGAACCTCTTCTTGAACCACCAACAGCTGCTGGAGGTCTGTGGAGAATAATAAAATACATTCATACATCTGAGAAACCTCAAACAATGAAATACAAGCCTATATAATGATGATCATGAAAGATGAAAACTGATTCTCTTTGTCGGTGAGTTAGACATCGTGTAAAAATATAAAATATCAACTGCACGAAAACGGTCACCAAATGAAGACTGGGGCTGCAATTGTAGCGTTGTGGCTGGTAGCGGATTAAAAAATATATTAATTAATATCGAAATATGTTACTTTAATTAATATTTAAATTATGAACCAAGATTATGCCATAAAACACCATTAGTAACAGAAACTACACTGAGATTACCAATTTTGGAAGATTAGGGAAAACTTCCAAATTTGTTAATAATCACTTAAATTAAATCTCAGGGTAAATAAAGAGTTCTTGTCATGAAGTACAGCGACCAATTATTTTAATAACTGGCTTGTTCATATTGGGCTTAGGAGCTTAAAACTCATTTGAACGTTTTATTGATCCACCTGATGGCGCCGATGGGCAGAAGGAAGGTAGAACTGAACCAAGTGGTCAAAACTGTGATTAAATCTGAAGAGACGTGGAAAGAAGGAACCAACAATCTGGAATTAACCCATTAAGAACATGATTGAGGCGAAAACACGTACGGTAATAATAATAAACATTTAAAGAATATAAGAACAGTAGGTCCTCCAACGAAGTCAGTACTCGGCCCTAATAATAATAACAAATATACATTTTCATTACATACAATATGGTTAAAGTCATTCATGAACCAACCTCCTTTTTTTGACCTTCAAGGACTGGTTTGCGCTGCTGACACCATATATATATATATATATATATATATATATATATATATGACACCCTATACAGGACTGTCTCAGAAAATTAGAATATTGTGATAAAGTTCTTTATTTTCTGTAATGCAATTAAAAAAACAAAAATGTCATGGATTCATTACAAATCAACTGAAATATTGCAAGCCTTTTATTCTTTTAATATTGCTGATTATAAGATAAGATAAGATAATCCTTTATTAGTCCCTCAGTGGGGAAATTACAGGATTACAGCAGCATTGCTCACAGTAATAAGTAAAACAAGTAGTATAACAGAATTAAGATAAAAGAGTAAAAAAACAAGAAGAATATTATATATATAGACGGAGTAGAAATAAAATAAAGTGGATAAAGTGTATAAAATAAATTTTAAAAAAAAATTAAAAATGTACTTAAACGTATTAGTATTGCACAACTGGGCAACTGGGCTAAAGTGCTGTTCAGTGCGAAGTCCAAAGTGTTCAAGTGTTTGTGGCCTACTGGGAGCTCAGCTTGTTGTGCAGCCTGACAGCAGCGGGGAGAAAGGACCTGCGGTACCTCTCCCCCAGACACCGGGGATGAATCAGCCGGTGGCTGAAGGAGAAAGGACCTGTGGTACCTCTCCCCCAGACACCGGGGATGAATCAGCCAGTGGCTGAAGGAGAAAGGACCTGCGGTACCTCTCCCCCAGACACCGGGGATGAATCAGCCGGTGGCTGAAGGAGAAAGGACCTGCGGTACCTCTCCCCCAGACACCGGGGATGAATCAGCCGGTGGCTGAAGGAGAAAGGACCTGCGGTACCTCTCCCCCAGACACCGGGGATGAATCAGCCGGTGGCTGAAGGAGAAAGGACCTGCGGTACCTCTCCCCCAGACACCGGGGATGAATCAGCCGGTGGCTGAAGGAGAAAGTACCTGCGGTACCTCTCCCCCAGACACCGGGGATGAATCAGCCGGTGGCTGAAGGAGAAAGGACCTGCGGTACCTCTCCCCCAGACACCGGGGATGAATCAGCCGGTGGCTGAAGGAGAAAGGACCTGCGGTACCTCTCCCCCAGACACCGGGGATGAATCAGCCGGTGGCTGAAGGAGAAAGGACCTGCGGTACCTCTCCCCCAGACACCGGGGATGAATCAGCCGGTGGCTGAAGGAGAAAGGACCTGCGGTACCTCTCCCCCAGACACCGGGGATGAATCAGCCGGTGGCTGAAGGAGAAAGGACCTGCGGTACCTCTCCCCCAGACACCGGGGATGAATCAGCCGGTGGCTGAAGGAGAAAGGACCTGCGGTACCTCTCCCCCAGACACCGGGGATGAATCAGCCGGTGGCTGAAGGAGCTGTGCAGCGCTGCCAGAGTACCCTGCATGGGGTGGGAGGTGTTGTCCATCAGGGACGATAGCTTGGCCATCATCCTCCTGTCTCCCACCACCTCCACAGTATCCAGAGGACACCCCAGCACGCTGCTGGCCTTCCCCACCAGTTTGTCCAGTCTCCTCCTGTCAGCTGCTGTGATGCCGCTGCACCAGAAGACCACTCCATAAAAGATGGCTGATGCCACCACCGAGTCGAAGAAGGTCTTCAGGAGTGCTCCCTGCACCCCAAAGGACCTCAGTCTCCTCAGCAGAAAGAGTCTGCTCTGTCCCTTCTTGTAGAGTGCATGAGCGTGGTCAGACCAGTCCAGTTTATTGTTCAAGCGAACACCCAGGTACTTATAAGACTTCACAATCTCAATGTCCAGTCCCTGGATGCTCACTGGTGTTGGAGGAGAGCGTTTACCCCGGCGGAAGTCCACCACCAGCTCCTTGGTCTTGCTGGAGTTGATCTGGAGGCGGTTCCGCTGGCACCATCCTAATAAGTCCTGGTTCAGTTCCCTGTACTCCCTGTCATCATCGGCCGAGATGAGGCCGACGATCGCAGAGTCGGCAGAGAACTTTTGCAGGTGGCAGTTGGCAGAGTTGTGTTTGAAGTCCGATGTGTAAATGGAGAAGAGGAATGGAGCCAGAACGGTTCCCTGTGGAGCCCCTGTGCTGCAGTACACCCGATCTGACTCACACTCCCGTATCCGTACATACTGTGGACGGTTGGTGAGGTAGTCCAGGATCCATGCATTGAGGTGGTGTTCCACCCCGGTCTGCTTCAGCTTGTCCCTCAGGAGCAAAGGCTGAATGGTGTTGAAGGCACTGGAGAAGTAATGTAACATGACTCTCACAGTGCTTCCAGCCTTTTCCAGGTGAGAGAGGCATCTCTGCAGCAGGAAGATGACGGCGTCATCCACCCCGATGCCAGATTGGTAGGCGAACTGAAGTGGGTCCAGGGATGAGCTCACCAGGGGGCGGAGATGGACAAGGACCAGCCTCTCCAGGGTCTTCATCAGGTGGGATGTCAACGCCACCGGCCTATAGCTGTTGAGGTCCTTGGGCTGCGGGGTCTTTGGTACCGGTACCACGCAGGATGTCTTCCATAGCTGTGGTACTTTCCCCAGCCTCAAGCTCAAGTTGAAGATGTGCTCCGCTATCCCGCACAGTTGGTCTGCGCAGGATTTGAGGAGCCTTGAGCTGATGCCATCTGGACCCGTGGCCTTCCTCACCTTGATCCTCCTCAGTTCCTTCCTCACCTGGTGACGGGACACGCTGGGGGGTGTGGTGCTGTGTGGTGTTGGAGTGGGGGTGGGTTGCCGGTCGTAGAGTGCTGAGTATGAGTATGAGAGGTGTGAAGGGGGGCCGAGTGCTGTAGAAAGGGGGGAGGTGCAGGGGGAGGGGGGGCAATAATCCGCAGGGGGTGCAAAAGATGGGGGCTGCAGCGGCCGCAGCAGGGAGGTCTGGGTGGGGGGAGGGGAGGATGGCTGGTCAAATCTGTTAAAGAAAAAGTTCAGATCATTCACCCACTTATGGTCCCCCTCAGGCTGTTTGTTGAGCCCCTTGAACCCTCCCTGATCTCCACCCTCAGCTCCCTCTGCACAGTCCTCAGCGCCTCCTTGTTGCCAGATCTAAAGACCCTCTTCTTCTCCTTGAGGAGGGCCTTTATCTTTGGAGAGATCCAGGGTTTGCCATTTGAGAAGCACCGTACAGTCCTGGTGGGTACGGTGTTCTCAACACAGAAGTTGATGTAGTCTGTGATGCAGTCGGTGAGACCGTGAATGTCTTCCCCATGGGCATCACTGAATACCTCCCACACAGTTGTCTCAAAACAGTCCTTCAGAGCCTCCTCGGCTCCATCGGTCCATTGTCTAACTGTGCGGGTCACAGCTGGCTGCTTCTGTGAAAGAGTGGTGTACACAGGCAGGAGGTGCACCAGGTTGTGGTCAGATCGGCCCAGGGGAGGGAGAGGTGATGATGAGTATGCCTCCTTGGTGTTGGCATAGAGGAGATCCAGTGTCTTATTGTCTCTGGTGTGGCATGTGACGTACTGGGTGAATGTGGGCAGAGTGGAGGACGGAGGGGCATGGTTAAAGTCCCCAGAGAGAAGGAGGAGGGCATTGGGGTGTTGTGTCAGCAGCCTGCTCGTCGCTGAGTGGATGACGTCACAGGCCGCTTCAGCGGCAGCAGAGGCGGGGATGTACGCAGCCACCATGATAACATGTGAGAATTCCCTTGGCAGATAGTATGGCCTCATGCTAACAGCTAACAGCTCAATGTCCGTTGTGCAGGTCTGCTCTTTAACAGTGATGTGCCCAGAGTTACACCATCTATCATTAACAAACACTGCCAGTCCTCCTCCCTTCCTCTTACCGCTCTCCACTGTCCTGTCCGCCCGTATGATGCGGAACCCGTCCAGCGTAGCGTGCGTGTCCGGAATTAGCTCCGTTAGCCAAGTCTCCGTGAACACCATGAGGCTACACTGCCGGTATTCACTCTGATGGCGAGTTAGCGCCGCTAGCTCGTCCATCTTGTTGGAGAGAGACCTCACGTTTCCCATGATGATGGAGGGTAGGACGTGTTTGTAACGCCTTCTCCTGGCGCGACGTTCCGCCCCCGCCCGGCATCCACGTTTCTTCCTCCTCAACTCACGGGGAACATCGGGTCTCTCCACGGGTAGTAGCACCGCCGCGTCCCGGAATGCCAACAGTTGGTCCCTTGAAAAAACAACAACTGGACCATGGCTGCATGCTGGGTCCCCAGACACGGAGGTGAAAAGTTCAATTAGCAGCAGATAGACCACGACAAGCTTGACGTGTCTAGCTGCCATAATGTACCGATTAGGAACGGTAACTAATATGACAGGGAAAAAGCGACAAGAAGTAACAAAATAACATAATGTAAGAAAAAAAAACTAGGTAGTGAGCTGGAGCTACTGTAAAAGGCAGCCACACGAGCGGCGCCGATTGTTTTTAGGATTATGGCTTACAGCTTAAGAAAACTCAAATATCCTATCTCTAAATATTAGAATATCATGAAAAAGTATACTAGTAGGGTATTCAACTAATCACTTGAATCGTCTAATTTACTCGAAACACCTGCAAGGGTTTCCTGAGCCTTGAAAAACACTCAGCTTGGTTCAGTAAACAAAATCACAAGTATGGGGAAGACTGCTGATCTGACTGCTGTCCAGAGGACCATCATTGACACCCTCCATCAGGAGGGTAAGACACAAAAAGACATTTCTCAAAGAGCAAGCTGTTCACAGAGTGCAGTGTCAAAGCACATCCACAAAAAGTCTGTTGGAAGGGGGAAATGTGGCAGGAAACGCTGCACAACCAAGAGAGATGACCGCAGCCTTAACAGCATTGTGAAGAAGAGTCGCTTCCAGAATTTGGGGGAGCTTCAAAGACAGTGGACTGAAGCTGGAGTCCAGGTATCAAAAGCCACTGTTCACAGACGTGTCCGGGAAATGGGCTACAATAGCCGTATTCCCACGGTCAAGCCACTTCTGAACTCAAGACAACGGAAGAAGCGTCTGACTTGGGCTATGGAAAAGAAGCACCGGACAGTTGCAGAGTGGTCCAAAGTCCTCTTTTCAGACGAAAGCAAGTGTTGTATTTCATTTGGAAGTCAAGGCGCCAGAGTCTGGAGAAAGGCTGGAGAGGAGCATATCCAAGTTGCTTGAAATCCAGTGTGAAGTTCCCACAGTCAGTGATGGTTTGGGGAGCCATGTCAGCTGCTGGTGTTGGTCCACTGTGTTTCATCAAGTCCAGAGTAACTGCAGCTGTGTACCAAGAGATTTTAGAGCACTACATGCTTCCGTCTGCTGAAAAGCTCTATGGAGATGAGGATTTCATTTTCCAGCATGATCTGGCACCTGCCCACAGTGCCAGAACCACCAGTAACTGGTGTACTGACCATGGCATTACTGTCCTCGATTGGCCTGCCAATTCCCCTGACCTGAACCCCATAGAGAATTTGTGGGGTATTGTGAAGAGGAAGCTGAAAGACACCAGACCCAACAATGCAAATGAGCTAAAGGCCGCTATTGAAGCATCCTGGGCATCCATAACACCTCAGCAATGCCACAGGCTGATTGCCTCCATGCCGCCGCATTGATGCAGTAATCCGTGCAAAAGGATTCCCAACCAAGTACTGAGTGCATTAATGGACATTTTCAAATGTTTGATTTTGTTTTGCTGTTATAAATCTTTTTTTTTTTACTTGGTCTGAGGAAATATTCTAATATTTAGAGATAGGATATTTGAGTTTTCTTAAACTGTAAGCCATAATCAGCAATATTAAAAGAATAAAAGGCTTGCAATATTTCGGAATGCATGACATTTTTGTTTTTTTAATTGCATTACAGAAAATAAAGAACTTTATCACAATATTCTAATTTTCTGAGACAGTCCTGTATATATATATATATATATATATATATATATATATATATATATATATATATATATATATATATATGACACCCTAGGCTTACAGCTTCAGGGGGTCCGACCGACACAAACACTTGAAGGAAACATGGTGCTTCAGAACAACCCCATAATGACGTCGTGGACTACTCATCATATTCTACACATTGGTACAATACAGCACGATGGTCGTTTAGTGAGGCTACTGTGATTGACAGGTCGCTGCCACGACCAGAGCCGTCTACGTCACTCCTCATTCCAAATATGGCATCGTCCGTTCATTGGAAGAAAAGAAAAAGAAAACATGGCGGCGGCCGTAATCCAAGATGGCGACGGCGAAATCGGTAAGCGAGTCCGTAAACCAACGGATGACGTCACCATAACTACGTTATATGATTGTGATGAACATATTTTAACACGCCGCACGTTCTCATCTACTTTCATGAACCAACCTGCTCTTTGATTCCGGACTTCCGGGTTGAACACGGCGTCCAGAAGTTTCCGTTGTCGCTCGTTCTCCTCTCTGGAACTACAAAGTTCCTCCTCGTACTCTGCTATGGTTCTTTCAAACAGCCCAAATATCTCTTGCGCAGCCGCAGTTAGTCGCTGGTTGACTAAACATCTCAGCATTTGGACTTTAGACATCTTCACACAACGACAGAAACGTTTCCTCCACACAAACTCCGTCACAAAGCCCGTTTGCTCTCCTTTAAACTGGGACTAGCGCTGTGTTGCTGACTTCCGTCCCCGTCGGTCTGTTAGCATGCTAAGCTAACTTGAATATCTTTGTAGGCTACCGGGAGATGAGTCCGAGGAACAACATCCAGAAACAAAGGTGAACCTCTAGAAGTCCATTCAGAGGTTTATCCAGACATACAGAGACTCTGCTGGATCAGGACTGAAGGAGCTAACTGACACTTTAGCAACGCAACAACGAGACGACAATGTTGCTGCTGACGGCGGCCGCCATGTTGCTAATGGAGGAACATCCGGGTCAGCTGCCGCTTGCGGAGTCACCTTCAAAATAAGAGCCTGAGAAGCTTCTCCGTGGCTTTCATCAGACTTTGTGGGTAATGTACAAAATAAAAGTCCTTAAATGTATAAAAGCAGTATATCCTTATTGCAATCTTAAATTAACTTCCATATTTTCAATATGCTAGTGAGGTGACGTTCCACGTCCCTAGAGCTAGTCTATGCTGCCGGCGATCGGCCCGCCCAGGTCTCCCGCCTGGCCCGCCGCCCGGTCTACATAGCACCCGACCCCGATAATTCTCCCTGCGGGTGGTGGGTCCACAGGGTGACTGCTGCTCCATGTTGTTCTTTCGGGCTGAGCCCGACCGGGCCCCATGGGCGAAAGCCCGGCCACCAGACGCTCGCCGACAAGCTCCCATCCTGGGTCTGGCTCCGGGAGGGTGCCCCAGTTTCCCTTGTCCGGGCAAGGTGGCTACAATCCGTGGGCTGCTTATCATCAGGGTTTGTTGAACCCATCTGATCTGCGGCCGTATGTCTTGGACACTCGGGTGAAGAGAGGAGCAGAGCTGTCAACTGATCACCACCTGGTGGTGAGTTGGATCAGAAGCCGGGGGACTCGGCTAGAGAGACCTGGCAAGCCCAAACGTGTAGTGAGGGTGAACTGGGAACGTCTGGCAGAGGATCCTGTCCGGGAGGTCTTCAACTCCCACCTCCGGAAGAACTTCTCACAAATCCCGAGGGAGGCTGGGGACATGGAATCCGAGTGGACCTTGTTCAAAGCCTCTATTGTGGACGCGGCTGCTCGGGGCTGTGGCCGGAAGGTCATCGGTGCCTGTCGTGGCGGCAGCCCTAGAACCCGGTGGTGGACACCGGGGGTGAGGGAAGCCGTCAAACTGAAGAAGGAGGCCTTTCGGGCCTGGCTGGCCCAGGGGTCTCCTGAAGCAGCTGACGGGTACCGGCGGGCCAAAAGGGCTGCAGCGACGATGGTCGCGGAGGCTAAAACTCGGGCATGGGAGGAGTTCGGGGAGGCCATGGAGAAGGACTTTCGGTTGGCCTCAAGGAAGTTCTGGCAAACCATCCGACGGCTCAGGAAGGGAAAGCAGGGTCTACCCCAGGCTGTTCTCAGCAGGGGGGGGGAACTGCTGACCCGGACTGGGGACATCGTCGGGCGGTGGAAAGAGCACTTTGAGGAACTCCTAAACCCGGCCAACATGTCCCCCGGAGAGGGGGCAGCGCCGGAAGACTTTGGGGTGGATTCACCCATATCCCTGGCAGAGGTCGCTAAGGTAGTCAAAAAGCTCCTTGGTGGCAAGGCGCCAGGGGTGGATGAGATCCGCCCTGAGATGCTGAAAGCGCTGGACATTGTTGGGCTGTCTTGGTTGACACGCCTTTTCAGTGTCGCATGGGGGTCGGGAACAGTGCCCATGGACTGGCAGACCGGGGTGGTGGTTCCCATCTTCAAGAAGGGGGACCGGAGAGTGTGCTCGAACTATCGTGGTATCACACTGCTCAGCCTCCCGGGAAAAGCTTATGCCAGGGTGCTGGAGAGGAGGCTCCGACCGCTTGTCGACCTCAGATTCAGGACGAACAGTGCGGATTCCGTCCCGGTCGTGGAACAGTGGACCAGCTCTTTACCCTCGCAAGATTACTGGAGGGGTCCTGGGAGTTTGCCCAACCAGTTTACATGTGCTTTGTAGACCTGGAGAAGGCTTTCGACCGGGTCCCTCGGGGGTTTTTGTGGGGGGTGCTGCGGGAGTATGGGGTGCCGGACCCGTTGGCACGGGCCATCCGGTCTCTGTACGCCTGCAGTAGGAGCTGTGTTCGTCTCCTCGGTAGTAAGTCAGACACGTTCCCGGTGGGTGTTGGCCTCCGCCAGGGCTGCCCTTTATCACCGGTCCTGTTCGTGACCTTCATGGACAGGATATCTAGGCGCAGCCAGGGGGCGGAGAGGATCCGGTTCGGGAGTCTCGTGATCGCCTCTCTGCTGTTTGCGGATGATGTGGTCCTGTTTGCCTCCTCGGACCGTGACCTCCAGCATTCACTGGGGCGTTTTGCAGCCGAGTGCGAAGCGGCAGGGATGAGAGTTAGCACCTCCAAATCTGAGGCCATGGTGCTCTGCCGGAAACCGGCGGATTGCTCCCTCCAGGTGGGGGCAAACTGCCTACCCCAAGCGAAGGAGTTCAAGTATCTCGGGGTCTTGTTCACGAGTGAGGGTAAGGTGGAGCGGGAGATCGATAGGCGGATCGGTGCGGCTGCAGCAGTAAAACAGGCGCTGTACCGGTCCGTCTTAGTGAAGAGGGAGCTGAGCCGGAAGGCAAAGCTCTCCATTTACTGGTCGGTCTACGTTCCAACCCTCACCTATGGTCACGAACTCTGGGTCGTGACCGAAAGAACGAGATCTCGGATACAAGCGGCCGAAATGAGCTTCCTCCGTAGGGTGGCCGGGCTCAGCCTTAGAGATAGGGTAAGGAGCTCGGACATCAGGGGGGAGCTTGGAGTCGAGTCGCTGCTCCTTCGTGTCGAAAGGAGTCAGCTGAGGTGGTTCGGGCATCTAGTTAGGATGCCTCCTGGACGCCTCCCATTAGAGGTTTTCCGGGCACGTCCAACTGGTAGGAGGCCCCGGGGAAGACCGAGGACACGCTGGAGGGATTATATCTCCCGGCTGGCCTTGGAACGCCTCGGGATCCCCCAGAATGAGCTGGAAAGTGCTGCGGGTGAGAGGGAAGCCTGGGTCGGCCTGCTGAACCTGCTGCCACCGCGACCCGACCCCGGATAAGCGGGTGATAATGGATGGATGGATGGATGGATTTTCAATATGTAACAGTGGTGTAAAGGACTTGGAAAGATACCACTTGAGAGATTGTTTTATTTAATTTTTCTTGTTCATCGTTAATTGTTATAATCACACACTTTTATTATAATAAATAAATAAAAGTTAAAGTTTTTATTTTATGTTTTATTTTGTATTTTTATTCATTGTTCATCATTTATTATTATAATTATTGTTATTATTATTATTGTTATTTATTATTCTACAAATATAATTTACCATTTTGTCACATATTACAATACTGAGTTACTTTGAAGACAAACACTCGTGTTTCATGCTTTCCAATATTAAACCAGATCTGTTATTATGAATTGTTGATATTGCTTTATTTTTGTACTTTATATTTATTTGTAGTCTTATAAAAAAAACATCAAATTATAATAATAAATTAAAGCTGCGAGCAGCATTGATCGGGCCCTCGACAATTCACGCACGTCGAGGGTACTTGCTGGACGCCGGTTCGCGCGGCAGAGTGTCTTTGACTGTCGGACCAAGCGTCCATGAGTTACAGGTTTTTTTTCCTGATTTTTACAAATTAATATTTGTAGAGGGCACTATCAAACTCTAAATTAAAGTCAAAGCAAATGACAATACTGTTTTGTTAACTTTCATTCAAGTCCAACTACATCAACATGGCACTATCATGCAAATATTTAGTCAAAACGCCACCTACAGGGAAACCATGGCAATTTAGCCTGGAATTAAAAAGAAATTAACGGAAAGATCACACAAAACTCAAAATTGCCGACTTCTGGTACAGTTTAGAGCAGTTATTTTTAAATCAATATGTGTTACATACTCCTACCAAGTTTTTGATGTTTATCTCAAACCTACTGCGAGAGCTGCTTTTTGGACTGACATTTTTAAGGATTAAAATCATATCATACAACTACATTTAAGACAGTATATGTGTGTGCTAAGTTTGGGTGTGTTTTGAGCATGTTTAGCCCCCCAAAACCTCTTTGCCTTCATGGCAAAGTGTCAATGTCACGGCAACAGCCTTGCACGAAACAAGATTTTGAAAACCTTTAATCACCAAGGATTTTAGACCACTGACCACATTTGAAGCCTATCCGATGATATGCCTCGGAGGAATGGGCTAAATTATGAAAAGAATCACACCGAAATCAAAATGGCCGACTTCCGGTACAGTTTGGAGCATGGTCCCAAGAGACTTTCTTTTTCGTCTACATGTGTTACATATGCCTACCAAGTTTTAGATATGTAAGCCAAACGTAGCACTGGGGCTGCTTACATTAATATTTGTAGGGGGCGCTATGACTAGAATTCGAATTAACATATGGATGTCTTCAGTATGTCATGACCTGTGAGAAATATGGAGCAGATTACATAATGTATGGCCAAGTTAAAAAAAAATTCCATTTTCATGGCGAATGGTGTTCTTTGCCCTACACACAGTTTTATATTTTTGAAATCCTTTCATAATTTTGACTACTAAGGTCTCAAGATCACACTGCTCGACGTTGGAATGAATCGGGTTTAAGCTCCAGGAACAGTACACTGTTTTACAACTCGCCAAAGCGTAAGGAAAAGTTAAAAAATGTGCCACTAGGTGGCATATAGATGTCTTCAGGGTCAGTATTTCATGCCATATAAAAAATATGGAGCAGATTAGATTATGTATGGCCGAGTTATAACAACTTACATTTTTATGGAAAATGGCATAACTTTGAAAGATGTCCGAACGCACAAAGTTTTATATTTTTAAAATCCTTTGATAACTTTTCATTGCAGAGGTCTCTAGTACACATAGACAGATTTTGGAATGAATCGGGTTTAAGCTCTAGGAGGAGCTTGCAATTTTGAAAAAAACACGAAAAAAGGCTAAAAATGGCGATATTGAGAAATTCACTGCAGCGCCCCCTAATGTTCAAATATTATGAAAAAATCAGGGTAGGTTAAGGGATACAATTTGAACATATGCTAGTAATTTGGTGAGGATGGACAAAGTTATTTGGAAGTTATGGGTCTTTAAATATTAGGCCACGCCCCCTAGATGTTAATTGGCCTATATTTTCTGAACGCAGCGTCATATCAACAATCTTTTCATAACCTCAGATGACATTGAACCTATAATGAAGCTCCGAACTTTTCGTGAAAATCGGACCAAGGGTTTAGGAGAAAATGGAAAAAACTTGTTTTTTACCAAATTCAAAATGGCGGAAAATCTAATTAGGCGCATTTTATGGACCCCCTGAACATATTTGTAGAGCAGGTCCAAGTGAACATGTGTAAAAAATTTCAAGTCAATCGGCCATTGCTGGAAAAAAGTATTAGCTTTTCCAACACAAGGGGGCGCCACCGAGCTAATTTTTTCGTGTTTTTTCCGAAACCCCAATCAGATAAGTATTTTCACCGATCCTGATAGGTGTGGGAATTTTGAAGTATGCAACTTTAGGCCTAGACCCTCTTTTCCCCTTGCAAAGTGCCAGCATAAGAATAATAATAATAAACATAGCGAAAACAATAGGTCCTCGACCGACTACGTCGGGTCTCGGGCCCTAAATACTACTACTCCTACTGACTCTACTACTAATACTACTGACTTGACATATTATAATTGTAGCTGCGTTTCCTCCGGCGTTGTTTGTTGTTAGAGCTGCAGACACAGTGTAAGTAACCCAATTTGTGTTTTGGTTTTGGAAACAGTTTGTCAATCAATTATGTTATTTGTGTTGCAAATAACATAACATAATAACATAAGCAAGATGTGTCTTGTTTCCTGTTTTGAGAGAAGATGCTTTTATTTTGAACGCGGCTCGTGGAGTTAAAAAGGAAGTTGCATTGTGTGCGGATTTAATGTAACATTTACAGCAACTATGTCCGATTTAAAGAAACAACAAAGACGGTAAAGATTTAGCACTCCCCTGAAGAGGCACACGGTTAATTTAAATGGTAATGAATGTAATAACTGTGTATGTTTTAAGGACATTAGCGTAACCGTTGGATTTATATGTGGATGCTATATTAATGGTAACAAAGAGTAAGCTAACACATAATTATCGTTTTGTGCCTTTGTACACACCTCTTACGTTGGTTTTGGGAATTATTAATAAAACTAAAATCACCAGTCAAGTGCAAGACCATCTGTCGGAGGGGTATGCTCCAGTAACAGCTTCACCTGCTACAACACACTGCCTGTGGAAGAAAGACGGCACGGCCACAGAACAGTCAGCAGCTAGCGTGATGGTCAACGGAAGCTGTAAGGAAAACTGCATTCAAAATGGAGGACATAAAGGAGCAGATACAGAAGCTAAAAATGGAAATTCAAGAAAGTAGAGGCTTACTACATCTAGAGGATATGAAGGCATTTCCCTGGCATCCAACACCATGTAAAGAATCTCTAGTTATCTTTGACCGAGACTTGTCCTTTAACTCCACGTTAAGCAAATCTCAAGGATTGCATTTTTTCATCTACGTAACATTTCAAAAATCAGACACATCTTGTCTCAAAAAGATGCAGAAAAGCTGGTTCACGCGTTTGTTACTTCCAGACTAGATTACTGCAACTCCTTATTATCAGGCTGCTCTAATAAGTCTCTTAAGTCCCTCCAGTTGATCCAGAATGCTGCAGCTCGTGTACTCACAAAAACTAAGAAAAGAGATCACATGACTCCTGTATTAGCTGCTCTGCACTGGCTCCCTGTAAAATCAAGAATCACATTTAAAATTCTTCTCCTCACCTACAAAACCTTGATTGGTGATGCACCATCATATCTTAAGGAGCTTGTAGTACCATATTGCCCCACTAGAGAGCTGCTCACTAAATGCGGGGCTACTTGTGCTTCCTAGAGTCCTAAAAAGTAGAATGGGAGCCAGAGCCTTCAGTTATCAAGCTCCTCTTTTATGGAACCAGCTTCCACTTTCAGTCCTGGAGGCAGACACAGTCACCTCATTCAAGAATAGACTTAAGACTTTCCTCTTTAATAGTGCTTATAGTTAGGGCTGAATCAGGTTTGCCCTGGTCCAGCCCCTTGATATGCTGCTATAGGCTTATAGGCCGCTGGGGGATGTTTTAGGATACACTGAGCACCTATCTCCTCTTCTCTCTCTCCTTATGGATGAATTTACATCTCTCCATTGCACCTTATTAACTCTGCTTCCTCCCCGGAGTCGTTGTGACTTCACGTCTCATATGGTCCATTGGACCTGGAGGTGTCTGATGCTGGTGAGCCGGCCTCCCATTGGCCCTGCTGATGCCCCGCCCCCCCTCCTCTCTACCTCCTTCTGTTTCATGGATTGGAGTTCCATTCATACATTGTCATATTCATGTAATGTGTTTATGTAACTCTGTTCATCTGGTCACATGACATCTATTCTTCTGTCCATCCGGGGAGAGGGATCCTCCTCTGTTGCTCTCCTGAAGGTTTCTTCCCTTTTTTCCCTGTGAAAGGTTATTTTTGGGGAGTTTTTCCTGATCCGAATCTGGTGGATCATAGACTGCGTACAGCCCGAATCCATCATCGCCTGATGTGTACCCCCCTGGATTCTTACCAGAACGCGGTACGTCGCTCCTGGACCTGGGGAGGGTGTTGGAGAGCCAGGAACCCGCACCGCTAACACTCCTGCCCTGGTGCTTGAGGGACTCCCTGTGGGCTGGGAAGGGTGCCGGTGTCAGCTGGGATCGAAGGTTCGGTGAGCCGGGGTGAGGGTGCCGACCGCGGAGCCGGCACGGGCCGCGCCAGGAGCTGTGGTGGGCGCCTCCTTCGCCGGGCGGGCATCTGCCGGGATGTAACCACCGAACGACCGCTGTCCCCTTGACTGCCGGTATGCACCTCCAGGTGGTCGTCCGCTTGGGTGACGCCGGTTTCCAGCGACGTGGGGTGGTGGCATCGGACCCACGCCGATGTTCTGGCTGGCAGCCCCCCCACAAAATGCTCCAGGACGATCTTCTGCACCATCACCTCCCCCGGCTGTAGCCATCTGACTGCGGCATCACTCAGTTGTTGCGTGTAAGCGAAGGGCCGGTCCTTGGGCCCGTGTGGCCTCGCGGAACCTCCGCCAGTGGTCCTCCGGGGTCAGACCCAGCCGATACATCACGGCCTTACATGCGTCTGTAACGCTGCCAGGGAAAGTGCCAGGGCCGCTGTCTGCACCTCCCCGGTGAGCAGCGGCAGGAGACGGATCGCCCACTCTGCCGATGGCCAGCCACACGCCTCCGCCATCACCTCAAAAGTCTCTAGGAAGGACTGTATGTCATCCGCCGCTGTCATTTTGTGCAGCGCAACACCCCCTCAAAGTGGAGGCCTCCACCTGGTACCGTTCCCTGAGGAAACTCCCCTCTGCAGCTAAGCCTAACCACGCCCCGCCACCACACTCGCATTCTGCAACGAAGTAAGAAAATCAAGTCGTGCACCTTCTACAGTGAGTGAACAGGAAAGTGCTGAACATATCATAATCCAAGATCTGCAAGGTCAAACATACGATAAGGAAATCAAGCTGTTAAACAAAGGAAACTACAGCGTTGCAACAAACTGCATCACCTTGATGTGTTTATGGACACAGATGGTATCCTCAAGGTGGGAGGAAGACTCCGCCCCTCATCCCTTTGCCGACTCGTTGAACCATCCAATTGTCATCCCCAAAGAACATCACGTGACAAAGCTGATAATAGCTCACAGCCATGAAAGGCATCAAGGAAAAGGCTTTACCATTAACAAAATCAGATCCAATGGATATTGGATTCCTGGAATGAGCGGAGCAGTTAGAGGCGTGTAGAGGCCCCCCCGCCCCCCCTTTCACATATTGTGGTATGGGCTGCTTCGGTCCTTTTGCCACTAGAGAAGGACGGAAACAGCATAAACGATACGGGCTACTCTTTACTTGTTTCTGCTCAAGTGCCATTCACATCGAGATGTTGGAGGATTTGGCACTAACTTTGTAGATGCAAAGAATGAATTCAAGGCAGCTCTACAAGAGATGAACACACAGAGACTCAAATACATTTCTATCACAGAAGCAGTGTCATGAACGTGCCCCACTCCAGTCATGCAGGCGGCGTGTGGGAGCGCCAGATAAAGACTGTCAGGAGTGTTCTGAATTCCACTCTAACACTTCCCCATGGCAGACTCAACGACGCTTCACTCCGAACTCTCCTCTCCGAACTCAAAGCTATGGCCAACAGTCAATCCCTCACTGTGGATTACTTAACCAGTCCCGACAGCCTGGATTTAAACTATAACAGAGTTTATTTATCTTAACAATAATCATCAAATTAAATAATAGTATTTTACAATTACAAGCATACTATCTCAAGCAATAACCAAGTGAGGGGTGTGTGTGTGTGTGTGTGTGTGTGTTAGTTTGAAAAGAAGAAACAGAACAAGAAGAAAGCACTCAAAACAAGGCAGATCCTCTCCGCAGCAGTAAAGTACAGTAACTGTAATTGTCTCACACAAAAGCCGCGACAGTGGACCGATAACTGATGAAGTACAGTCTCAACAAAGGTCAGCAGCGTGGAACGCTATTACAGCAGCTACAAGCACAACAGTTATGTTACACAGAACTAAACAGGACTCGGCGGTCCGTAAAATACCCAATGACAAGTTAACAGGACAGTTAAAGTTAAGCAAAACAAACAAGGTGACCTCTCTGCCAGATAATAGCCTCGTACTGGAGATCGCTTCGTAGTGGTTACTGGGTTTTTATAATAATATTAGAATAATAATGCATCTTATTTGGAGGCGCCTTTCAAGTCACCCAAGGTCACCGTACAATAAAATAATACAGGATGATACATGAATAATACAGATGCGCTCGTGAGAGTCGAACATAGCGCCATCCAAAGCAGCAGACCAAAACCCCACATGATGTGAGATCGGGAGTGACGCAATCCAACGGCAGATGGTCCAGGTGATCATGGCGAAGCCACAGAGGCAGTGCAGCTGGGGCAGAGGAGTGGAGCGTGCCGGTAGTAGCTTCGCTGGAGACGGGAAAACCAGTTGGATGGCGTCGGAGATTAGCAGCAGGCTAGCCAGTCGGCAGTTGGACACTGGTGGGTATGGGTATAGAGGCGGCGTCCTCCGCGTTGACAGCAGTCCGCGGGCGCAGGTGAGCGTCCAGGAGAGCCGGCATTGTGACAGCGGACCGGTCCGAACGGGTGTGCTTCGTGGGGCACACCAGAGCAGGCTGTCCAGCCACAGAGTGCGGAGACTGGCTAACGAGTGGCGAGGTATCGGACAGGTAGAGACTGTCCAACTGCTGTTTCGGTGTTGGTTGAGCCAAATCCAGCAGACGGATTTCAAGTCCAACATTCACACGAGACAATCCTAATTAATCAATACGAAACTTAAAAAAGAAAAAACGAAAACAGTGGAGGCGGCACGGCAGCAACTTGCCAGCGGACCCGAGCATCACTGCAGCGGCAGTTATAAAGTTGTCCAGTATTGTCCAGGCGGCAGCGGTGGAGAGCATCCAGCAGGGAGTCGGCCGGCCCGTTGGCAGCCGCCGGCCAGCAAGAGACTGTCGGCTAGCCAGCAAGAGACTGTCGGCTAGCCAGCAAGAGACTGTCGGCTAGCCAGCCAACGCCAGTTGACCAGATCGCAGTGGTGGAGAGCAGGAGCAATCACAAAAATAATCCAAGATTTGCAGAATAATTAAGTCAGAAGAATGGCTACACTGTTAAATAAAATTAAAAATAATTAAAATGAATGTTAAATTGTAAAAAATGTAGAAAAAAAACAAATAAAAACAGTCCTAGACTGCGTCCCCGTTGCCAGGACAATAATTGTGACTTGTTCAGCAGAGTTTCTCCTGCTTAGGACCGTGACCACGCTCTGTCAGCCCAGTGGGCAGCAGTCAGGATGAGTCAGGACCTCTGAGTCTGAGGCCATGGTTCTCTGAAGGAGATCGGTGGATAGACTCCTCCCAGTTCGAGGTGAGTCACTACCCCAAGCGAGGGAGATCCAGTATCTCAAGGTCTTATTTACAAGTGAGAGAGTGGAATTAATGTCAACTTTACCAAAACATCTAAAGGGAGTTATCTCCTGTATGAAGTCTCATGTGTCTCTTCAGATGGTGTCTGTTCGTGAAACCTCTATCACACTCTGAGCAGCTGAAGGGTTTCTCTCCTGTGTGAGTTAACATGTGTTTCTTTAAATCACCCCTCTGTGTAAAAGATTTCTTGCAGACTGAGCAGCTGAATGGTTTCTCTCCTGAGTGCGTTAACGTGTGTTTCTTTAAATCTCCCCTCCGTGTAAAATATTTCTTACAGACTGAGCAGCTGAAAGGTTTCTCTCCTGTGTGGATTTTTATGTGTCTCTTCAAACCTCCACTTCCAGTGAAACCTTTACCACACTCTGAGCAGCGATATGGTTTCTCTCCTGTGTGGATTAGCATGTGTGTCTGTAAAGATGATTGCTGTGAAAAAGCTTTATTACAGACTGAGCAGCTGAAAGGTTTCTCTCCTGTGTGGATTAATATGTGTCTCTTCAGACCTCCACCTTCAGTGAAACCTTTACCACACTCTGAGCAGCTATACGGTTTCTCTCCTGTGTGAGTTAACATGTGTGTCTGCAAAGATCCCCTCTTTATAAAAGATTTTTTACAGACTGAGCAGCAATACGGTTTCTCTCCTGTGTGAGTTAACATGTGTGTCTGCAAAGATCCCCTTTGTATAAAAGATTTTTTACAGACTGAACAGTTGAAAGGGTTCTCTCCTGTGTGACATCTCATGTGTATCTGTAAAACTCCCCTATATGAAAACGATATATTACAGAGTGAGCAGATGAAAGGTTTTTCTCCCGTGTGAATTACCATGTGTCTCTGTACACTTGCACTGTGTTTAAAAGATTTTTTACAGACTGAACAGCTGAAAGGTTTCTCTCCTGTGTGGCTTCTCATGTGTGTCTTCAGACCACCACTTTCAGTAAAACCTTTCCCACACTCTGAGCAGCTGAAAGGTTTCTCTCCTGTATGAACCATCATGTGTCTCTTCAGACGTGATTTGCGCTTAAAGCTTTTTTCACAGACTGAGCATTTGAACATTTTCTCTCTTGTGTGGATTCTCATGTGTTCCTTCAAATCTCCCTTGAGGTGAAATCTTTCCCCACATTCAGAGCAGCCTAATGGTTTCTCACCAGAACTACATTTTGAGTCACTGACATTAACTTCCTCATTATTCAGAGAGTTTAAACCTGACTGAGGTTCTCTGGTCTCCTTCAAATCATCACTGACATCAGTCTCAGGTTCAGAAGAGTCTCCAGCCTTGTCATCAATATCTGGTTCTGGAGGTCTATGTGGATCGGAGTTCCTGTCTGGTTCTGGTCTTCCAGAATCCTCTCCATGAGCTTCTGTTTCCATCTGTTCAGTTTGTCTTTGATGAAGCTGAGAAGACTGAGCTTCCTCTTCATCATCTTCACTCTTCACAGGAGTTAATGAGAACTTGATACCAGCCTCCTCCAGACATCCCTGCTCTCCCTCCTGTTCCTCTTTAATGTGTAGGGGCTCTGGGTCTTCCTGTTCCTCTTTAATGTGTGGGGGCTCTGGGTCCTCCTGTTCCTCTTTAATGTGTAGGGGCTCTGGGTCCTCCTGTTCCTCTTTAATGTGTGAGGGCTCTGGGTCCTCCTGGTCCTCTTTAATGTGTGAGGGCTCTGGGTCCTCCTGGTCCTCTTTAATGTGTGAGGGCTCTGGGTTCTCCTGCTCCAGACTGGAGCTCCACTCCTGCTGTTCTTCTTTTACCACCAACAGCTGCTGGAAGTCTGTGGAAAGTAATAAAATACACACAAACCTTAAAGAACTGTAATTTCATGTTAACAACTAATCTCACTACACTCCAAAATGTAATTGATGACCTTATTTATTTATTTTTTAAATAGTGATCTTATTTCTGCTTACTTGGTTGACGATACGTAAAGAAACTTGGTAAAGAACACTTTGTGGTGAGTAAAGGTATTAAACGTATCATCTCAAGTAACTTTATTTAAAAGAATGAGTGAGCAGGATCCATCCGCAAAGCTTGGAGAAACTCGGCCGCACTCGACTCGATTCCGTTTTGTGAAAAACACATAATTGGGCACTTCTCATACGCGCTGGGTTCGATTCATACCAAACTTTCTGTCGATCATAATTGAAGCTATATCACCTAGATTTATGAAAAGTATTTTGATATCTCAATGTGTTAAGGAGATATGGACCAATGAACCTCTTAGGGAAGTGTACAGATGTGGTCGTAAATGGAGGGAAAAGAAAAGGCCAAGCATTTCCGAGAAGTGTCAAAAAACCCCAATCAACTTTCTACCCAGTCTTCCTGAGGGGGAAGATGAGCCCAGTATGGAGTCCAAACGAAAGGAACTTGTAGAGGAGATGAAAAAACGTTGTCCAACTGCTGCTCTGATATCCCAGAATGTGGACTCAACGTTTGCCTTGAGAAGAAAGGAGTCGCTGAACTTGGAAACTCCAGCGAAAGACACGGTTGAAAGGTGGCCAGCACTCTTCACAGTGGGTCAAGTAAATCAAAATTGTTTATTGTAAGGGTTTTTCGGAAGAGCGAACGGACAGGCTGCGTCGGCGTTTAGTGGACTCAGGACGGCGTGTTATTTCGAGTGACTGCTTCGCTGTGGATCCGGACTAAACCATGTAGATTACAAGTAGAAGACTGCGCCGAGATACGGCACCCTGGGGCCACCAGCTAAACGGGCTGTGGTGAAGTAGCGCGGGGTGAAGGAAACGCCCGTCTAGAACTTTGTTTGCGGGTTTTTGGGGGGTTGTTCTGTCATTGACTTTCTTTTGGGGACATTTAGAGACTTCGGAACTGTCGGGATCCGGGGATGGAATTATGCTTTGGGAGGGGTTAATTGTTTGTGATGCGTGTTCGTATTATGTGTTGCAGCGTATGCCGCATTGATTTTGCTTTAATAGTAACATTTGGTGTCTGCAATTTGACCGTTTGGTTTCTTTTATGACTATTTCACATTTGCCGTTCATGGTGGTTTTCCATCATATTAAGCAGTGACTCAACACTCAATATCAGATCCGCCCATTCCCTTAAAATAGCGTTGTACTTTTCCCCTTAGGTTTTATTAGGAGGGAGAATTGTTACAACCTATATTCCATCTGGAAGCCATTGCAACACTAGTTTTATGCCCAGTGTGATGTAGTATTTTGTAATTTGTTTAAAGTATTTTAAATTATTTAATTCCACACCACAGGATGCCTTATCTAATGTGTCCCTTCGGTTAATCTTTTTGGTATTAGCTACTTCTCTTCCAAACAGTGCTGCTATAATTTTTGATTCACTGATTACCTATTCCTGATTGGTGCCCTTTTAGTGGCATCTCCTGTCTTTCCAGTCGGGTCCAGTTGCAGCTCTCGAGTCAACCCATTCAAAACCCAAATGCCTTCAAGAATAAAAAAATAACGGGGGGTGCTGCAAGATGGCGGAGTGAGCAGTCACGTAGTTTTGAGCTCTCTCGACTCGGCGACGATAAACCCTCAAAAATCATAATTTAAATAAATAAATCCAATATAATATAGAAGGGAATACATAAAGAGGTCGGATATACAAATAAAACCAAGTCAGAGGTGATAGAAAATGAAGAAAATGGAATCAAATGCTGACAAGGAAGTGCGGGGCGAGAGGAACGTGGCAGGAGCAGAGCCAGCTAGCTTAAATCAGCTGATTGACTTGCTAACACCTATAGCATAGGCAAACAACTGGACGAGGTGAGAAAGGAAGTTAAAGAAGTCAAACAAGGGATAAGTGATGTGAGGAGAGAGGTCAAGGAAGAGTTGGACAGGATCCGGAGAGAAACTGAAAGTAAATTCGAAGGGATGCAGACATTAAAACACAGCATGACAACATGGAGGAAGCTCAAACACACATAGCTGAACTGGAGGAATGGCAGACAGGAGCAAAGAGTGAGATGCTAACTATGACGGCCCTGACCCAAAGGATGAAGGAGAACATGACGGACCTCGAGGGAGGTCCAGGAGGAAGAATATACGGAGGGCACGGAGGAGAATTCGACAGGCAAGTACCTGGAGCGCTTCCTAACCACCGAACTCGAATTGCCTAGAGACCCCACTCCAGATACAGAGAGCACACGGGGCCCTGGCGCAGAAGCCACCTCCGAATGCACCCCCAGATCAATTGTAGTTAACTTCCTACATTTCGAGACCAAGGAAATGGTGCTTAGCCATGCATGGAAGAGGAAGATTCATGTGGGAGAGAAGAGGATGTTTTTCGACCATGATTATGCAACTGAAGTGATTCAGAAGAGAAAGACATACCATGAAGAAAAGATACGCTTCCAGACCGCGCTGACGAAGATGTGAATTCACTGGCCAAGCGGAGCCAAGACCTACGACAGCTCAGAGGACGTGGAGGAGAGACATGGAGGAGACATGGAGGAGAGACGTGGAGGAGAGACGTGGAGGAGAGACAGAGACGTGGAGGAGAGACAGAGACGTGGAGGAGAGACATGGAGGAGAGACGTGGAGGAGAGACATGGAGGAGACGTGGAGGAGAGACGTGGAGGAGAGACGTGGAGGAGACGTGGAGGAGAGACGTGGAGGAGAGACGTGGAGGAGAGACAGAGACATGGAGGAGAGACGTGGAGGAGAGACATGGAGGAGAGACGTGGAGGAGAGACGTGGAGGAGACGTGGAGGAAAGACGTGGAGGAGACGTGGAGGAGACACATGGAGGAGAGACACGGAGGAGACGTGGAGGAGAGACGTGGAGGAGAGACGTGGAGGAGAGATGGAGGAGAGACGTGGAGGAGAGACGTGGAGGAGAGACGTGGAGGAGACATGGAGGAGAGACATGGAGGAGAGACGTGGAGGAGAGACGTGGAGGAGAGACGTGGAGGAGACATGGAGGAGAGACGTGGAGGAGAGACGTGGAGGAGAGACGCGGAGGAGAGACGTGGAGGAGAGACACGGAGGAGAGACATGGAGGAGAGACGTGGAGGAGAGACACGGAGGAGAGACGTGGAGGAGAGACGCGGAGGAGAGACAGAGACATGGAGGAGAGACGTGGAGGAGAGACATGGAGGAGACGTGGAGGAGACACATGGAGGAGAGACACGGAGGAGAGACGTGGAGGAGAGATGTGGAGGAGAGACACGGAGGAGAGACGCGGAGGAGAGACACGAAGGAGAGACACGAAGGAGAGACACGGAGGAGAGACATGGAGGAGAGACGTGGAGGAGACATGGAGGAGAGACGTGGAGGAGACATGGAGGAGAGACGTGGAGGAGAGACGTGGAGGAGAGACGTGGAGGAGAGACGTGGAGGAGACGTGGAGGAGAGACGTGGAGGAGAGACGTGGAGGAGACGTGGAGGAAAGACGTGGAGGAGACACATGGAGGAGAGACACGGAGGAGACGTGGAGGAGAGACGTGGAGGAGAGACGTGGAGGAGAGGTGGAGGAGAGACGTGGAGGAGAGACGTGGAGGAGAGACGTGGAGGAGACATGGAGGAGAGACATGGAGGAGAGACGTGGAGGAGAGACGTGGAGGAGAGACGTGGAGGAGACATGGAGGAGAGACGTGGAGGAGAGACGTGGAGGAGAGACGCGGAGGAGAGACGTGGAGGAGAGACACGGAGGAGAGACACGGAGGAGAGACATGGAGGAGAGACGTGGAGGAGAGACACGGAGGAGAGACGTGGAGGAGAGACGCGGAGGAGAGACAGAGACATGGAGGAGAGACGTGGAGGAGAGACATGGAGGAGACGTGGAGGAGAGACGTGGAGGAGACGTGGAGGAGACACATGGAGGAGAGACACGGAGGAGACGTGGAGGAGAGACGTGGAGGAGAGACAGAGACGTGGAGGAGAGACGTGGAGGAGAGACGTGGAGGAGACATGGAGGAGAGACGTGGAGGAGAGACGTGGAGGAGAGACGCGGAGGAGAGACGTGGAGGAGAGACACGGAGGAGAGACATGGAGGAGAGACGTGGAGGAGAGACACGGAGGAGAGACGCGGAGGAGAGACACGAAGGAGAGACACGAAGGAGAGACACGGAGGAGAGACATGGAGGAGAGACGTGGAGGAGACATGGAGGAGAGACGTGGAGGAGAGACGTGGAGGAGAGACGTGGAGGAGAGACATGGAGGAGAGACACGGAGGAGAGACGCGGAGGAGAGACACGAAGGAGAGACACGAAGGAGAGACGTGGAGGAGAGACACGGAGGAGAGACACGGAGGAGAGACGTGGAGGAGAGACACGAAGGAGAGACACGAAGGAGAGACATGGAGGAGAGACATGGAGGAGACATGGAGGAGAGACGTGGAGGAGACATGGAGGAGAGACGTGGAGGAGAGACGTGGAGGAGAGACGTGGAGGAGACATGGAGGAGAGACGTGGAGGAGAGACGTGGAGGAGAGACATGGAGGAGAGACATGGAGGAGAGACGTGGAGGAGAGACATGGAGGAGAGACATGGAGGAGAGACACGAAGGAGAGACACGAAGGAGAGACACGAAGGAGAGACGTGGAGGAGAGACACGGAGGAGAGACATGGAGGAGAGACACGGAGGAGAGACACGAAGGAGAGACATGGAGGAGAGACATGGAGGAGACATGGAGGAGAGACGTGGAGGAGACATGGAGGAGAGACGTGGAGGAGAGACGTGGAGGAGACATGGAGGAGAGACGTGGAGGAGAGACGTGGAGGAGAGACATGGAGGAGAGACATGGAGGAGAGACATGGAGGAGAGACACGGAGGAGAGACGTGGAGGAGAGACATGGAGGAGAGACGTGGAGGAGAGACATGGAGGAGACATGGAGGAGAGACATGGAGGAGAGGCGTGGAGGAGAGACACGGAGGAGAGACATGGAGGAGACGTGGAGGAGAGACATGGAGGAGAGACAGAGACGTGGAGGAGAGACGTGGAGGAGACATGGAGGAGAGACGTGGAGGAGAGACGTGGAGGAGAGACGTGGAGGAGAGACGCGGAGGAGAGACGTGGAGGAGAGACACGGAGGAGAGACATGGAGGAGAGACGTGGAGGAGAGACACGGAGGAGAGACACGGAGGAGAGACATGGAGGAGACATGGAGGAGAGACGTGGAGGAGACATGGAGGAGAGACGTGGAGGAGAGACGTGGAGGAGAGACGTGGAGGAGACATGGAGGAGAGACGTGGAGGAGAGACGTGGAGGAGAGACGTGGAGGAGAGACGTGGAGGAGAGACGTGGAGGAGAGACACGAAGGAGAGACGTGGAGGAGAGACACGGAGGAGAGACACGGAGGAGAGACGTGGAGGAGAGACACGGAGGAGAGACGTGGAGGAGAGGCGTGGAGGAGAGACGTGGAGGAGAGACGTGGAGGAGAGACGTGGAGGAGAGGCGTGGAGGAGAGACGTGGAGGAGAGACACGAAGGAGAGACGTGGAGGAGAGACACGGAGGAGAGACACGGAGGAGAGACGTGGAGGAGAGACACGAAGGAGAGACACGAAGGAGAGACACGGAGGAGAGACATGGAGGAGACATGGAGGAGAGACGTGGAGGAGACATGGAGGAGAGACGTGGAGGAGACATGGAGGAGAGACGTGGAGGAGAGACATGGAGGAGAGACATGGAGGAGAGACGCGGAGGAGAGACACGAAGGAGAGACACG
This sequence comes from Cyclopterus lumpus, assembly GCF_009769545.1. Classification (NCBI taxonomy): domain Eukaryota; kingdom Metazoa; phylum Chordata; class Actinopteri; order Perciformes; family Cyclopteridae; genus Cyclopterus; species Cyclopterus lumpus. The sequence goes on along the minus strand of NC_046976.1, from coordinate 21,341,721 downwards.
AAGGAGAGACGTGGAGGAGAGACACGAAGGAGAGACACGGAGGAGAGACATGGAGGAGAGACACGGAGGAGAGACGTGGAGGAGAGACGTGGAGGAGAGACGTGGAGGAGAGACGTGGAGGAGAGACGCGGAGGAGAGACACGGAGGAGAGACGCGGAGGAGAGACGTGGAGGAGACATGGAGGAGAGACGTGGAGGAGAGACATGGAGGAGAGACGCGGAGGAGAGACGTGGAGGAGAGACATGGAGGAGAGACATGGAGGAGACATGGAGGAGAGACGTGGAGGAGACATGGAGGAGAGACGTGGAGGAGAGACGTGGAGGAGACATGGAGGAGAGACACGAAGGAGAGACATGGAGGAGAGACATGGAGGAGACATGGAGGAGAGACGTGGAGGAGACATGGAGGAGAGACGTGGAGGAGAGACGTGGAGGAGACATGGAGGAGAGGCGTGGAGGAGAGACGTGGAGGAGAGACGTGGAGGAGAGACACGAAGGAGAGACGTGGAGGAGAGACACGGAGGAGAGACATGGAGGAGAGACGTGGAGGAGAGACATGGAGGAGAGACGTGGAGGAGAGACACGGAGGAGAGACGTGGAGGAGAGACGTGGAGGAGAGACGCGGAGGAGAGACGTGGAGGAGAGACGTGGAGGAGAGACATGGAGGAGAGACATGGAGGAGACATGGAGGAGAGACGTGGAGGAGAGACACGGAGGAGAGACGTGGAGGAGAGACACGGAGGAGAGACATGGAGGAGACGTGGAGGAGAGACATGGAGGAGAGACATGGAGGAGAGACATGGAGGAGAGACGTGGAGGAGAGACGTGGAGGAGAGACACGAAGGAGAGACACGAAGGAGAGACATGGAGGAGAGACATGGAGGAGACATGGAGGAGACATGGAGGAGAGACGTGGAGGAGACATGGAGGAGAGACGTGGAGGAGAGACGTGGAGGAGACATGGAGGAGAGGCGTGGAGGAGAGACGTGGAGGAGAGACACGGAGGAGAGACATGGAGGAGACGTGGAGGAGAGACATGGAGGAGAGACATGGAGGAGAGACATGGAGGAGAGACGTGGAGGAGAGACGTGGAGGAGAGACACGGAGGAGAGACATGGAGGAGAGACACGGAGGAGAGACGTGGAGGAGAGACGTGGAGGAGAGACATGGAGGAGAGACGTGGAGGAGAGACGTGGAGGAGAGACACGGAGGAGAGACGTGGAGGAGAGACGTGGAGGAGACATGGAGGAGAGACACGGAGGAGAGACGTGGAGGAGAGACGTGGAGGAGACATGGAGGAGAGACATGGAGGAGAGACGTGGAGGAGAGACGTGGAGGAGAGACGTGGAGGAGAGACATGGAGGAGAGACGTGGAGGAGAGACACGGAGGAGAGACATGGAGGAGACGTGGAGGAGAGACATGGAGGAGAGACATGGAGGAGAGACATGGAGGAGAGACGTGGAGGAGAGACACGGAGGAGAGACACGGAGGAGAGACATGGAGGAGAGACATGGAGGAGAGACATGGAGGAGAGACGTGGAGGAGACATGGAGGAGAGACATGGAGGAGACATGGAGGAGAGACGTGGAGGACAGACATGGAGGAGAGACATGGAGGAGACATGGAGGAGAGACATGGAGGAGACATGGAGGAGAGACGTGGAGGAGAGACGTGGAGGAGAGACGTGGAGGAGAGACATGGAGGAGAGACGTGGAGGAGAGACGTGGAGGAGAGACGTGGAGGAGAGACATGGAGGAGAGACATGGAGGAGAGACGTGGAGGAGACGTGGAGGAGACATGGAGGAGAGACATGGAGGAGACATGGAGGAGAGACGTGGAGGAGACATGGAGGAGAGACATGGAGGAGAGACGTGGAGGAGAGACGTGGAGGAGAGACATGGAGGAGACACATGGAGGAGACATGGAGGAGAGACGTCATGGAGGAGAGACGTGGAGGAGAGACGTGGAGGAGAGACATGGAGGAGACACATGGAGGAGAGACGTGGAGGAGAGACATGGAGGAGACATGGAGGAGAGACATGGAGGAGAGACATGGAGGAGAGACATGGAGGAGACATGGAGGAGAGACATGGAGGAGAGACATGGAGGAGACATGGAGGACAGACATGGAGGAGAGACATGGAGGAGAGACATGGAGGAGACATGGAGGACAGACATGGAGGAGAGACAAGGAGGAGACATGGAGGACAGACATGGAGGAGAGACATGGAGGAGAGACATGGAGGAGACATGGAGGACAGACATGGAGGAGAGACAAGGAGGAGACATGGAGGACAGACATGGAGGAGAGACAAGGAGGAGACATGGAGGACAGACATGGAGGAGAGAGGATACGAGGTGGGTCTCACGGGGGAAAGCGCCGCGACCGCAGAGGGAAAAAATACAAGACCGGCAGAATGACAACAAGTGACCCAAAGGACGGCGGCTGAAGGGAGGAGCTGAAGGGAGGAGCTGAAGGGAGGAGCTGAAGGGAGGAGCTGAAGGGAGGAGCTGAAGGGAGAAGCTGAAGGGAGGAGCTGAAGGGAGGAGCTGAAGGGAGGAGCTGAAGGGAGGAGCTGAAGGGAGAAGCTGAAAGGAGGAGCTGAAGGGAGGAGCTGAAGGGAGAAGCTGAAGGGAGAAGCTGAAGGGAGGAGCTGAAGGGAGAAGCTGAAGGGAGAAGCTGAAGGGAGGAGCTGAAGGGAGGAGCTGAAGGGAGAAGCTGAAAGGAGGAGCTGAAGGGAGGAGCTGAAGGGAGAAGCTGAAGGGAGAAGCTGAAGGGAGAAGCTGAAGGGAGGAGCTGAAGGGAGAAGCTGAAGGGAGAAGCTGAAGGGAGGAGCTGAAGGGAGAAGCTGAAGGGAGAAGCTGAAGGGAGGAGCTGAAGGGAGAAGCTGAAGGGAGGAGCTGAAGGGAGGAGCTGAAGGGAGGAGCTGAAGGGAGAAGCTGAAGGGAGGAGCTGAAGGGAGAAGCTGAAGGGAGGAGCTGAAGGGAGAAGCTGAAGGGAGGAGCTGAAGGGAGAAGCTGAAGGGAGGAGCTGAAGGGAGGAGCTGAAGGGAGGAGCTGAAGGGAGAAGCTGAAGGGAGGAGCTGAAGGGAGAAGCTGAAGGGAGGAGCTGAAGGGAGAAGCTGAAGGGAGAAGCTGAAGGGAGGAGCTGAAGGGAGAAGCTGAAGGGAGAAACTGAAGGGAGAAGCTGAAGGGAGAAGCTGAAGGGAGGAGCTGAAGGGAGGAGCTGAAGGGAGGAGCTGAAGGGAGGAGCTGAAGGGAGAAGCTGAAGGGAGGAGCTGAAGGGAGGAGCTGAAGGGAGGAGCTGAAGGGAGGAGCTGAAGGGAGGAGCTGAAGGGAGGAGCTGAAGGGCTTTCAAAGAGGGAGATGGGTCTGACGCTGTCCTGAAGGATGTTTTAAGGGACACGGAACCCAGCTGGATGGACTATGAGGCATGTCAACGGACCTCTGCTAAATACAAGGTAACTGAAGCCGAGTGAGAGAGACTGAAACCACAGAGTTGGACATATGTAGACTGAGAGGAGCCCTACAGAATGGGTTGGAGTTCAGGTCTAGCGAGGGGCCCTTTCTGAGGAAGGATTCCCCCTCAACCTACCAACGGGACTTGGGGGAGACGACTTCCCCCCTTTTGGAAGAAGGTTGTATTTGGTTTTATTGCTTATTATAATTTCATGTTATGTTTTATTGCACGTTATGCAATGGTAAATGTTCCTTGTGTATTCAACCTACTGTTATTCAGGTCGCTTAATAGGGTTATTGACTTAGGACTAGACTGTTAGACTGGTGTCACTTAACGTTAATGGACTGAATACCCCAAAAGAGAGACAAAGTTATGATGAAATTAAAGAAGGACGGAGACCAAATTATATATCTGCAGGAGACTCACCTTAACAAAGTAGAACATGACAAGTTAAAGAGATACGGTTATAGAAGTCTGTACAGTAGTTCTTTTAAGGGAGGTCCCAGAAGGGGTGTGACGATTATGATATCAAATCAGATGCTAACCCAGAGATGAGGGATAGGGAGGGAAGATATATTATTGTGAAAGGGAAGCTCGACAATGTGAAGGTTACTCTGGTGAATGTGTACGCGCCCCCAGACGGTGATGAACATGTTTTTAGATTGCTATTCGATGTTATCGCAGCGAAACAGAAGGGATCCTAATTTGTGGGGGGGATTTGAATGTAGTTTTAAATTATAACATGGACACTACGAGCCTCAAAAAATACAAAAATCAAAATACGTAAATACATTATTGGAGGAGATGGGACTGGTCGATATATGGAGGTACCTTCACTATTCAGCGGTGCATAAAGTACATTCTAGAATAGATTACCAGGAAATGTTCACAGGGTGAAAGATTGCCACATAGGGGGTGCAGATGTGTCATAACTCTTTGTGCCTTGACATGGGCATCAGTAACCGAAGAAGAAGAACTCATTGGAGATTGAATGTGGGTCTACTGAATAATGAACAAAGGAAAATACAGAACTACGTTACGGAGCATGACAATGGGATGGTGGAGCCAACGATGGTTTGGGACTCCTTGAAGGCAGTTATGAGAGGCAGATTAATCTCAGAATCAACCTACGCAAAAAAAAAAATTAAATTAGAAACGTATACGAAAAATACAGAAAAACTGAGAATTGGAAAGAGACTGCCAGGACTCGGCGGGCCTGGACACACAAAAGAAAATGAAACACATAAAACTAGAGATAGAAAAACATCTAACAGAGGAGATGGAGCGGAAGATTCTGTTCTGTAAGCAGAGTTATTATGAGATAGGCCCGAGAGCCACTAAATTATTGTCAAGACGGACCCGTAAGCAACTCGCAACTAGTCAAATCCATAAAATTAGGGACCCCCTTACGAACCAATTGATAACAGAGCCGGAGGATATAGAAAAAACATTCCAGAGATATTATGAGGAGTTATATACACAGCCAGAGTCTGCACAAAGAGAGGAGATGAATTCCTTTTTAAACACACTAGACCTACCAAAGATAGGACGGACACAGAATGAGACCCTAACAAGGGATATAATAGACGAGGTAGTGGGGCAATACACAGATTGAAAAATGGGAAATCTCCGGGGAGTGATGGATATCCGGCGGAATGGTATAAAACATTCAAAGAGGAACTGACTCTGCTGTTAGTTTAATTTATTTACAAAAAGGCAAATTGCCACCAACATGGACAGAAGCAATAATAACGGTCATACCTAAACCGGGGAAAGATAGGGAATTATGCGGAAATAATCGACCAATATCATTACTAAATGTGGACTACAAGGTTTATACATCTATTATTGCTAGACGACTACACGACTTTACACAGGATTTGATTGACGAGGACCAAACAGGACTTGTGAGCGGGCCAGACGCACGATGACATCAGGAGGACTCTGCACATCATCAGGCAGACAAACAGAAAACAGACATTCTGGTCAGTGTAGATGCCGAAAAGGCGTTTGACGCGTTTGGTAAATTGGACTTTCCTTTAGAGAAGTTTGGATTCAACGATAAATCAATACAGATTATTCAGACTTTATATCAACGGCCTACAGCTAGAATCAAAATAAATGGAAGCCTATCTAACAAATTCGAGCTCCAGAGATCAACCAGACAGGGATGCTGTTGGCAGACTTTATTGAACCACTGGCCCAAGCCATACGCGACAATAGGCGAATACAAGGGGTGACACGGAGTGGAACATAAGGTCGGCCTCTTTGCAGATGACGTCATTGCATTCCTTGAACGGCCTCGTGAATCGTTGACGGAGTTGTTAGACCTCTTGAACGCATATGGACAGCTATCAGGATATAAGATAAATATAACTAAAACCCAAGTGCTCACTATCAATTATACACCACCAAAGGAGATCAGGGAAAAATACAATTTAAATTGGAATCTAAAGAAAATTAACTATTTAGGGGTAGAAGTTACTAGGAATTGATCAGGACTATATAGGGTAAATTATGATAGGATTAACCGAGAATTATTAAAAGATATACATAGATGGACCACCCTAACATTGGATTTTAGCTCAAGGATTGAATTAATAAGAATGAATGTATTACCCAGACTTTTGTATTTGTTTCAAGCATTACCAATACAGATACCTCAAACACAATTCATAGCATGGGACAGGATGATATCCAGATTCATTTGGGGGGGGGAAGAGGCCAAGAGTGAGATTCAGAACTCTCCAGCTAAAGAGGGAGAAGGGAACCTGAAAGAATACTACGGCCCAGCTGAGATATGTGCAAACTGGACTATGAAGCAAAATGGAAAGAAATGGAAAAATCATTTGGAATGTGTCCGATAGAGTATAATAGGAGATAAGGAAACATTTAAGAAGGTTCAAATGGATTCGATCACAAAATGTACCTTGGAATTATGGTTCAAATTACTTAGACAAATAAGGCGGAGAAGAACGCACATTTATTGAAATGGGCGTCTTTTGATAGCAGTTTTAAACCAGCTGGGCGCGGTGGGGGAGAAGGGCATTACGGCATGGTGCACACTGGGGGAAAAGGAGGATAAGGAGAAACAAAATATGACCTGGATTGACGGGAATGTTACAAATATTTACAGGTACGGGATTATTATGGGAAACGGATTGAACAGGAGCTCTCTAGAAGTGAACAAGGTGGTACAAGTAATGATTGATGCATATAAAGGGAACCGGGTCAGGACTATAACTACACTATATAAGGCTTTGATGAATGACAAAAACAGGGTATATAAAAGAAAAATGGGAAAGAGAATTTGATATGGAAATATCTGAAGATGAATGGGATAACATGCGGGAAAAACATAAGACAACAACCTGTTCGCGAGCCTGGAGAGAGTTTTCCTGGAAAAATCTAATACGGTTCTTTATCACACCTAAAATATCAAACAATTATTCTGAAACAAGAAAGTCATGTTGGAGAAATTGTGGGTCATCTGAAGCCAACAATGCACATATATTCTGGAATTGTCACAAAATAATAGGGTTTTGGGGAACGGTCCATAGACACAAGATATTCTGGGATACACATTTCAAATGAATCATAAACTGATGTATCTGTGTATGCACACAGAGAATGATGTACATGATGGGGACTTGTACCTATTCAACATACTCATGGTTGCAGGTAAAACGGCCATTACAAGGAAATGTGGGACGGATGATAAACCCACTCAGACCCATTGGGTGGACACAGTGGGGGAAACACACATTATGGAAAGACTGATCACGGTGGACAGGAAATGGAGGAAGTGGACTCGATGGCAGTTGACACAGACTTGATATGACAGCAGGTTTTTCATTTTTCATTTTTATTTCTGGCTGTCGATGTTGTTGATGACTTGTATAGGTGTATTTATCTTTGAATAAAAATAAAATGGTAAAAAAAAGAATTAAAAAATAACAATGAATTTCACCCCAAACGGGTATCGGTACACATTCACATGTCTGCATGATAGTAGAGGGGTTCTACTAATATCTCCTATTACCAACAAAAAAGAATAAAACAGGGTTTTCCCTTGTAACATCGTCACCATTTCTTTGTTGCCTATGCTTTTGGGCAATATGCTTGCTCTACTGCCACACATGGTTCAGGAGTAGACTGCCAAAATGATGCAGGTGTGACAGCTGACAACGGTAGGCACCTGTTCAGCCACCTTTGGTAGTAGCACATTGCCCAGAAGCAGCAGTGATATAGAAATGTGGATGTTGTCCACGATGTGGATTAAAATCCTGTATATATCATTTTGGAGTAAGAAAGTGGCGGCTGGCTAATACACACACAAAAAAAAAAAAAAAAAAAATAGTATGCAAAAAGTATTATAATAATAATTAGAAATTATATTGTCAATATTTTTGTTTTGGAAATATAAAAATAGGAAATCTACGCAAAATATATGCTTTTCTTGCTCTTCCTGCACTTCCTCTCCGCATGTCTCAGCTGCGCTGGGGCCAAATCGATTCTGCCCAGAAAAGACAGGTCTAAGAAGCAGTTTAGCCAATTACTGATTAAAGATATAAATGAGTGACATACAATCCTAAAATAGATTCAGCTGTGGGCCAAAGTCATCTGGCCCAAAAGTTGCGCGTTCTCGTCAGGCGCTTTTTAAATGACATGACAACGGCCAGCGCGACCACTTCTCTTCCAAGAAGACCCGACCCGCTAAAATCTCTCCTCCAAGACCCGTTTGAGAGAAGAACTTTGGGGGAGAAACTACATGTAGAACAGCTGGACCCAGAACCACCTCACAATAAGATAACAGACTGTCTGGAAAGGAACCAGGAAGCTTCTGGAGAGACCAGTACACCAGGAAGGTTTAGAAGCTTCTGTAGAGACCGGTACACCAGGAAGGTTTAGAAGCTAGAGACCGGTACACCAGGAAGGTTTAGAAGCTTCTGTAGAGACCGGTACACCAGGAAGGTTTGGAAGCTTCTGTAGAGACTGGTACACCAGGAAGGTTTAGAAGATTCTGTAGAGACTGGTACACCAGGAAGGTTTAGAAGCTTCTGTAGAGACCGGTACACCAGGAAGGTTTAGAAGCTTCTGTAGAGACCGGTACACCAGGAAGGTTTAGAAGATTCTGTAGAGACTGGTACACCAGGAAGGTTTAGAAGATTCTGTAGAGACTGGTACACCAGGAAGGTTTAGAAGATTCTGTAGAGACCGGTACAGCAGGAAGGTTTAGAAGATTCTGTAGAGACTGGTACACCAGGAAGGTTTGGAAGCTAGAGACCGGTACACCAGGAAGGTTTGGAACCTTCTGTAGAGACCGGTACACCAGGAAGGTTTGGCTAGCTGGATGCTGTTGTGCTAATGCCGTATTTAGCTTTATAAATCAACGGGGACAGATCCAGCATGGACAGATATGGGAGTAAGAGACATGAAGCACACATGAGAACATACATGAGAACACACATGAGAACACACATGACAACATGAGAACACCAGGACACACATGAGAACACCAGGACTCACATGAGAACACCAGGACTCACATGAGAACATGAGAACACCAGGACACACATGAGAACACCAGGACACACATGAGAACACCAGTACACACATAAGAACATGAGAACACCAGGACACACATGAGAACATCAGGACACACATGAAAACACCAGGACACACATGAGAACATCAGGACACACATGAAAACACCAGGACACACATGAGAACATCAGGACACACATGAGAACACCAGGACACACATGAGAACATCAGGACACACATGAGAACACCAGGAAACACATGAGAACATCAGGAAACACATGAGAACATCAGGACACACCTGAGAACACCAGGACACACATGAGAACACCAGGACACACATGAGAACACCAGGACACACATGAGAACACCAGGACACACCTGAGAACACCAGGACACACCTGAGAACACCAGGACACACATGAGAACACCAGTACACACATGAGAACACCAGGACACACATGAGAACACCAGGACACACATGAGAACATGAGAACACCAGGACACACATGAGAACACCAGGACACACATGAGAACATGAGAACACCAGGACACACATGAGAACATCAGGACACACATGAGAACACCAGGACACACATGAGAACACCAGGACACACATGAGAACACCAGGACACACATGAGAACATGAGAACATCAGGACACACATGAGAACACCAGTACACACATGAGAACACCAGGACACACATGAGAACATCAGGACACACATGAGAACATCAGGACACACATGAGAACACCAGGACACACATGAGAACATCAGGACACACATGAGAACATCAGGACACACATGAGAACATCAGGACACACAAGAGAACACCAGGACACACATGAGAACACCAGGACACACATGAGAACATCAGGACACACAAGAGAACACCAGGACACACATGAGAACACCAGGACACACATGAGAACATCAGGACACACAAGAGAACACCAGGACACACAAGAGAACACCAGGACACACATGAGAACATGAGAACACCAGGACACACATGAGAACATGAGAACACCAGGACACACATGAGAACACCAGGACACACATGAGAACATGAGAACACCAGGACACACATGAGAACATCAGGACACACATGAGAACATGAGAACATCAGGACACACATGAGAACATCAGGACACACATGAGAACTCCTCAAGCAGCCATATTGGGCAAAGTGAAGGTCGCTACCAGCTGGACGACGGACTCAGGAAACACAACGAGGAGGAGGATAAAAACAGGCACATTTTATCCCTAACGAGGTTTATAGGGGCATCTTAATATATAAACATGTTCATAGAGAGAGAGAGAGAGATTTATATTTTATTATAATATATTGGTGATATTTATATTATATGATGATATTCAGAGCTACTCGTTTGAGTGTGACTATATTGTTGACAGGCTCATGCACATGGAAGAGTGGGATGCGGCAACGGTAGCTACATGGAGGGATAAGCTAGCTGGTGACCAAAGCAGCTATTCTGGCAGAGCACGTCATTATTTGTCCTGAATCTTCGCCCAATCTCTAGTTTCAAGTCTTCTTCAATACAGCGTGATGTTCATTTAGTAAATTATGGACATTTAGAGTCAAACAGACCATAAAGCAGGAGATGATTTAGGGGCGGGGCTATTTACACAGGAACAAGCAAACATCTGAGATGAAAACTTGAACTTTATGTTGAAACACTTTGTCACAAAGATGCTGAACCAACCTGCTCTGTGTAACCGGACTTCCGGGTTGAACACAGCGTCCAGTCGTTTCCGGTGTCGCTCGTTCTCCTCTCTGGAACTACAAAGTTCCTCCTCGTACTCTGCTATGGTTCTTTCAAACAGCCCAAATATCTCTTGCGCAGCCGCAGTTAGTCGCTGGTTGACTAAACATCTCAGCATTTGGACTTTAGACATCTTCACACAACGACAGAAACGTTTCCTCCACACAAACTCCGTCACAAAGCCCGTTTGCTCTCCTTTAAACTGGGACTAGCGCTGTGTTGCTGACTTCCGTCCCCGTCGGTCTGTTAGCATGCTAAGCTAACTTGAATATCTTTGTAGGCTACCGGGAGATGAGTCCGAGGAACAACATCCAGAAACAAAGGTGAACCTCTAGAAGTCCATTCAGAGGTTTATCCAGACATACAGAGACTCTGCTGGATCAGGACTGAAGGAGCTAACTGACACTTTAGCAACGCAACAACGAGACGACAATGTTGCTGCTGACGGCGGCCGCCATGTTGCTAATGGAGAAACATCCGGGTTAGCTTCAAAATAAGAGCCTTGAGAAGCTTCTCCGTAGCTTTCATTGCAGAGTTGGTGCATAAAGCGCATTTTATCAAAAAATAATAATATATAAAGCCATATAGATGCTTCTCATGGCTTTTATTTTGAACGTTATACGCCAAGTCTGCAGTGAAGTCAACATAGAAGCTTCTCATGCTCTTATTTTGAAGGTGACTCCGCAAGCGGCAGCTGACCCGGATGTTCCTCCATTAGCAACATGGCGGCCGCCGTCAGCAGCAACATTGTCGTCTCGTTGTTGCGTTGCTAAAGTGTCAGTTAGCTCCTTCAGTCCTGATCCAGCAGAGTCTCTGTATGTCTGGATAAACCTCTGAATGGACTTCTAGAGGTTCACCTTTGTTTCTGGATGTTGTTCCTCGGACTCATCTCCCGGTAGCCTACAAAGATATTCAAGTTAGCTTAGCATGCTAACAGACCGACGGGGACGGAAGTCAGCAACACAGCGCTAGTCCCAGTTTAAAGGAGAGCAAACGGGCTTTGTGACGGAGTTTGTGTGGAGGAAACGTTTCTGTCGTTGTGTGAAGATGTCTAAAGTCCAAATGCTGAGATGTTTAGTCAACCAGCGACTAACTGCGGCTGCGCAAGAGATATTTGGGCTGTTTGAAAGAACCATAGCAGAGTACGAGGAGGAACTTTGTAGTTCCAGAGAGGAGAACGAGCGACAACGGAAACTTCTGGACGCTCTTTCCAACCCGGAAGTCCGGAAACAAAGAGCAGGTTGGTTGGAGGTTCTTGTGCAGTCTACGGAGCTTCGTGTTATTATGTTATTACTATTATAAAGTATAGGTGCACCGTAACCCTCGAACTGCGGTGAAGCCAGACGCCACTTCGAAAAACAGTCACGCCGCACGGTTTTTCCGGTACCCGTAGACACGATGCATTAGGGTGGACGTGATGGGACACGTCACATTCATTAAGTCAGTCAATGTATCTGTACATGTACAGAAACATTAACATATTTAAGCTGCGAGCAGCGCTGTGCGGGTCCACGTTCCTCCACGTCGGGTGCTGGCTGGACGCCGGCTCACTAGGCCGAGAATGTCTGCGACCGTCGGAGTCAGCGTCTGAATTAGCGTCTGTGAGTCAGCGTCTGTGAGTTAGCGTCTGAATTAGCGTCTGTGAGTTAGAGTCTGTGAGTCAGCGTCTGTGAGTTAGCGTCTGAATTAGCGTCTGTGAGTCAGCGCCTGTGAGTTAGCGTCTGTGAGTTAGCGTCTGAATTAGCGTCTGTGAGTCAGCGCCTGTGAGTTAGCGTCTGTGAGTTAGCGTCTGAATTAGCGTCTGTGAGTCAGCGTCTGTGAGTTAGCGTCTGAATTAGCGTCTGTGAGTCAGGGTCTGTGAGTCAGCGTCTGTGAGTTAGCGTCTGTGAGTTAGCGTCCGTGAGTTAGCGTCTGTGAGTTAGCTCTGAATTAGCGTCTGTGAGTTAGCTCTGAATTAGCGTCTGTGAGTTAGCGTCTGTGAGTCAGACGTTTTTTTCCTGCATGGAGCGATGCTGTAAATTATACTCCACTGCAAACAGTCCCCCACTTGCTGTTTCCACCGTGTGGCCCAACATGCAACAACATCATACATTTGAAGGGCAGCTGATCAAATCCCTTCATCAGGAGTTCAGTAACGTGTAGTGGCAAGAAATACACAAGAAGTACTGGAAAAATCACACAAAACTAACTTCCGGTACCGTTTAGAGCATGGTCCCAAGAGACTTTCTTTTCCGTTTACATGTTTTACCAAGTTTCATAAATGTAGGTGGAACGTAGCGCCGGGGCTGCTTAAATTAATATTTTTAGGGGGCGCTATAGAGCCATATTGACATTCTGAAGCATTAAAATCATATCAGGTAACTACATCTTTGACTTTAAATGTGTGTGCTAAGTTTAGTTATGTTTCGAGCATGTTACATCGGTTTATTGGGTCACGGCGAAGGATCAGACTTCGCCGATGCTCCAACTCGCCGCCCTTCAACGAGTCCATACAACCTTCACAGCGAAGCATCATCAAGGTCTTAAGTCTATTCTGACACATTGTGAGAGGGATCTGATTAATCTGTGAGGAGAAGGGTCTGAAAGTAGAAAACATGTAACCTACTGTTGCCACTAGGTGGCGCTATGACTAGAATGCAAAATTACCATATGGATGTCTTCAGGGGCAGTGTGTCATGACATATGAGTCGTGAGTCGTCACGAGGACCCTAATTGAAGCAGCATTCATTGGGTCCATTGCACCTTTTGTACACGTCGGGACGAGAATGTCTGCGACCGTCAGACAACGCGCCTGCGAGTTAGATGTTTTTTCCTGCATGGAGTGATGCTGGAAATTATGCTTTGCAAATAGTCCACCACTTCCTGTATCCACTGTGTGGCGCTAGACAACATAAATCAACATGTTTATACTGCTCTATAACAAGTGTGACCACGTGTTCTGGGTTTGTGTCAGCTGCACTTATAACCAGTTAATAAACGGAGTCGGGAGATCAGACATTCAGCCCACGGCTTCCCTCTTCATCTATTTGTCACCCCCAATTCCAGTTACCTCTTTCTCTACGGCAACCCTTAAGGGACATATCTCCAATACAAAACACATGAGACCGTTTGTTTCAGGGTAGGAAATTAGCTTTTTTTTTTCCGGGGCGATTTTTGCCCCCACTGAATGAAATCCAGGGGCATTTATAAAAACATTGGGGGCACTTTTTGAAACTTGTGAAATAACATTTAACCTTTGTTCAAAATAATAAATATACTTATTTAGGCTTTCAGTATATGAACAACTGTCATCAAATGACAATAAGAAGACTATTAGGCAGTAGTCTACAGAAGTGTTTTCTTAGATTTTTTTAAACACAGAAATCAGACAATCATATTAAATGTTATTCTAATTTCTTTGTGGTTATTTATTATTATTACATTTTTTTTAACAACTATTAACAATTATAACTTTTTTATATATTATAACATATATAACAATTTTAAAAAACGTAATAAAAGGGCTATACATAGATTAATTAAATAAAATTTACAAACAATTTTTCAGAAAATGAAAACAAATATTAAATTATATGTAGTGTTGACAAATAATAAATATGTACATATACAAATAGCACCAGTTCATCATCGTCATCTGTGTCACTGTCAGCCATTGGAGAAGTTGCTGGTCTGACCTGCTGCCTTGCTCAGAGGGTTTTATGTGAGGCCGCCTGGCTTTCTTCTCACAGCAGATTCTACACATGCTGCATCTTCTTCTTCTGGTCCCTCCAGTGAGATCATCACGAGGTCTTCCACTGTGTTGAGATGGAACAAACAAAAACAACAATAGAATGTTACATGTGATAAGGGACTTAATCTAAACATGTAACCCTTGAAGTCAACTGCAGTCTCAACTAATTGTATTTATCCCCACATAGAGGATTGGTTATGAACCACAAGATGGCTGCACTCTGGCTAACGTTAGCTAGCTAGCAAGCGAGCCTATCAGAGTTAACTAACGTTAGCTAGCTAAAGCTAGTTATCGCTCACCGGAGGCGATGGCCACGTATTTCTTGACGTTGTCGTTCCCCTTGATGAAGTCCGCAGAAGAATTCAACGCGTGCTGGTTGACGACGAACGTTCCTCCTCCCACTCACAGGAGCTCAAGAAGCTCCACTCGGTTCATCACGCACACGCAACATCGAGGAGAAAATCCAAAACGTGTTATGTCAACTGGACCGGGTCAGGGCTACGATGTTTTTGACAAGTTCATTAAATTATCATAATTATTAGAGACAATTATGGGGGCATTTTTTGCCCCTCTCCAAGTGATATCAGGGGCAAAATTATATTTCTTAGGGCCAGTTTTGCCCTTGTGTATTTCCAACGCTGGTTTAGACAACATCATGTAAATTGGATGCTGTTTGTTACATAACACTGACTTCCTGTTGCCAGTAGGTGGCGCTATGTGACTCTTAGTGACAATTGGCTTGCAGACATACTCAGACCATGACTGTTGTCAAGCATGGCCAGTTTGGGACAGATGGAGTTACATGAGATTGTTTAATGGAAATTCACGTAAAATGGTCTCCACGCCACGGCTATACCGCTCCGAGAAACGTAAAGCGTTTGATAACTTTTAATCACTACGGTCTTTAGATTGTACTGACTGACTTTGAAGTGGATCTGACAAATCTCCTGGGAGGACTTCGTTACAATATAGCACTTATAGAAAAATTAAAATGGCCGACTTCCGGTATAGTTCAGAGCATGGTTCGTGTGTGCAGGTGGAACGTAGCGCTAGGGCTGCTTTGTTGTTGTTGGATGGGGCGCTATTGAGGCTTTTTTTTTTTTTGAAAAGCCAAAAGCCATATCAAATATTTATTTCCATAACCTTTTTCCATGTGTTGAAAGGTTGTGACCACCCCAAGAGAAATCTGCTTATTTTTTCAACAGCGTTGAACGAGCACTTACAATATTCATGATGAAATATCATCGATGTGTTATGGCTCTACTTACACAATTTGAGACTAATCTGGTCAACTGGCTAGGAGACATCACACTACATCTCAGAGGTACATATTGTACTTTTTACTGTACTACACTACTGAGTTGAATATTATTACTCTTCGGATGACGGTTCTTTTCCTCTTTCTGTGTCCTCACACTCCAATAGTCCCGTCTTGCTCTTGGATTTAGTTCTTCTTGCTCAGATCTTCTGCTCTCCAGCTTCAGGCTGCGTTTGCTTCACTGGAACGTCGCTGATGGAGGAATCATAAACAGTTTGATATGAGGTTCATAAAAAGTATGAATGTATTTCATTATTCTCCACAGACGTCCAGCAGCTGTTGGTGGTTCAAGAAGAGGTTCCCCCTGAGCAGCAGGACTGGAGCTCCAGTCTGGACCAGGAGGACCCAGAGCCCCCCCACATTAAAGAGGAACAGGAGGAACTCTGGATCAGTCAGGAGGGAGAGCAGCTTCAAGGTCTGGAGGAGGCTGGTATCAGGTTCTCATTCAGTCCTGTGACAAGTGACGATGATGATGAAGAGGACTGTGGAGGACCAGAACCAGGTACTGTACTTAAGTATTTAAAAACTCCAACTCCACTACATCTTATTGGTACATATTGTACTTTGTATTGTACTACAGTTTAGAGGTAAACATTGTACTTTGTATTGTACTACAGTTTAGAGGTACACATTGTACTTTGTATTGTACTACAGTTTAGAGGTACACATTGTACTTTGTATTGTACTACAGTTTAGAGGTAAACATTGTACTTTGTATTGTACTACAGTTTAGAGGTAAACATTGTACTTTGTATTGTACTACAGTTTAGAGGTACACATTGTACTTTGTATTGTACTACAGTTTAGAGGTACACATTGTACTTTGTATTGTACTACAGTTTAGAGGTACACATTGTACTTTGTATTGTACTACAGTTTAGAGGTACACATTGTACTTTGTATTGTACTACAGTTTAGAGGTACACATCTCCCCAAATCCTAGGCCAATAGAATCGGTCCATTATCTATTTGCAGACGGCTTTCCGGAACCACCATTGGGAGATTGTCACGACTCACTCTAAACAGCAGTATTCAACTAATGTTCAGCGAGGTCTAGTTTGAGAACATTTTCTCATTAGAGGTCGGAACATCACAGTAATGTCCAGCATGCGCTGTGATTTAGTCCCAAATGTATTGAAGTAGCCGAGCAGTTTGCTCCAAAGAGTTTTGCTTTGTCTCGTAGCAAAGCTTCACTTTATTAGTTATCTCTGAACACATGAGACATACTAGTCATACACTGTCTTTGTGAGGAATGAACAGGAGAGTCTTCTTGGTTAAAGAAGATGAACAGAATAAAGAAGATGAACAGAATAAAGGAGATGAACAGAATAAAGAAGATGAACAGAATAAAGAAGAATGAACAGAATAAAGAAGATGAACAGAATAAAGAAGAAGAATGAACAGAAGAGTCTTGCACCAGTCGGGGTTGCCGGCCTGCTCGGCCGAGAACACAGAACCACCAGTTACCGTAAATTCCGGACTATAGAGTGCACATATATATATATATATATATATATATATATATATATATATATATATATATATATATATATATATATAGGTCGCACCTGATGGTGCGTTTAAACCAAGTTGTGTTAATTCTCGTCTTTCACGAAAAGTGGGCGTGGCTTGTCTCGGTAAAAACAGTTATAATATAAAATATTTAATGAGATTTTTAAGACTTATGAATGTATTTCATTATTCTCCACAGACCTCCAGCAGCTGTTGGTGGTTCAAGAAGAGGTTCCCCCTGAGCAGCAGGACTGGAGCTCCAGTCTGGACCAGGAGGACCCAGAGCCCCCACACATCCCCCACATTAAAGAGGAACAGGAGGAACTCTGGATCAGCCAGGAGGGAGAGCAGCTTCAAGGCCTGGAGGAGGCTGGTATCAAGTTCCCATTCGCTCCTGTAAAGAGTGAAGATGATGATGATGAAGAGGAAGGTCAGTCCTCACAGCTTCATCAGAACCAAACTGAAGAGAACAGAGAGGCAAAACATTTGAAAACAGAAGCTGATGTAGAGGAAGTCGGATCCGAGAAACACACTGAATCCAAAACGGGCGTGAAACCATTTCAATGCTCGGTTTGTGGCAAAAGATTTGCTCGCCAACGTTTTTTAACACAGCACTTGACCGTCCACACGGGAGAGAAACCATTCAGTTGTTCCGTTTGTGATAAAACATTTGCCCGAAAGGGAAACCTGAAATATCACATGACCGTCCACACAGGGGAGAAACCCTTTAGTTGTCCTGTGTGCGGTAAAAAATTCCCACTGGAGCAAACTATGAAACGGCACTTAACGGTCCACTCAGAGGAGAAACCCTTTAGTTGTTCAGTTTGTGGAAAAACATTCCCACTAGAGCAAACTCTGAAACGACATTTAACGGTCCACTCAGAGGAGAAACCATTTAGTTGTTTATTTTGTGGTAAAACATTCGCACTAAAGGGAAGACTGAATGATCACATGACTGTCCATACAGGTGGAGAAAGCATTCAATTTTTCGACATCGAGTAAAAAATGAACAACACAGAAAAGTATGAAACGACATTTAAAGTCCACATGGGAAAAACTAGTTAGTCGTTGAGTTTGCTATAAAAGATTCTCTTGTCTCTGCTATTTAAAAACTCACCATTGTATTTGTGAGAGCATCAGAAATAAATGAGACCTGGTTAAACACTTAACTGTCAGGCTGATAGTTTATTCAGCTAAGATGAAGCTTGCTTCTATGATATTGGCTCATATGTGATGTATTGTCATGTTTATATTAATAAAAAATGTTTGAAATTGGCAAAGTATGCAGCACTGTGTTTTGAGTTATCATAGGTGATGAAACGGAGGCAAATGTTTAACCTTCTTTCTTTTCTCTCTTTGTTTGAATTCATGACTTGATGAGTTCCATAACTGAAGAATGACAGAATTGAGAAAATAGGCGTCATCATCAGGGGTCGCAGAAACAGTGACTTCCTCCTTCCTCAAGTGTTCCTCCTCCTTCCTCAAGTGTTCCTCCTCCTTCCTCAACCGTTCCTCCTCTTTCCTCAACCGTTCCTCCTCCTTCCTCAAGTGTTCCTCCTCCTTCCTCAACCGTTCCTCCTCCTTCCTCAAGTGTTCCTTGATGGAAGGTACTGTGGGAAGACAGTCGCTGGTTAATTTGACGGTACATGAGGACGATGGGGTGGTTTGCCCTGGTGAGTCTGTTGCGGGGCCGGTTAAAGAATTTTGAAACGAAGGGTAACTTGGAGTTCTTGTTTGGGCAAAGGAGCATTTTACGGAGTTGACTGCTCTGATTAACAACTATTTGTGTTTGTTTAGTGACGTGCCAACTCAAACGCATTTGATAGAGCATGAAATTGACGTGGGTGGGGCGCAGCCAATCCGCCAGCGTTTTTACCGAGTGCCAGAACAGAAACGCAGAGTAACCAAGTCTCTTGATTTCCATTCACCGTTTGTGTTTCTGACCTTTGTTTAGGCCGGAAAACTAGTGTTGAGCTGTGGGATCAGACACAGAAAAAACAGGATCGTTTTCATCCATATTACCTGGAACAAAGATCAATTCTGTTTCAAGCTCCAACCGTTCCTCCTCCTTCCTGAACCGTTCCTCCTCCTTCCTGAACCGTTCCTCCTCCTTCCTGAACCGTTCCTCCTCCTTCCTGAACCGTTCCTCCTCCTTCCTGAACCGTTCCTCCTTCCTGAACCGTTCCTCCTCCTTCCTCAACCGTTCCTCCTCCTTCCTGAACCGTTCCTCCTCCTTCCTGAACCGTTCCTCCTCCTTCCTGAACCGTTCCTCCTTCCTCAACCGTTCCTCCTCCTTCCTGAACCGTTCCTCCTCCTTCCTGAACCGTTCCTCCTCCTTCCTCAACCGTTCCTCCTCCTTCCTGAACCGTTCCTCCTTCCTCAACCGTTCCTCCTCCTTCCTGAACCGTTCCTCCTCCTTCCTGAACCGTTCCTCCTCCTTCCTGAACCGTTCCTCCTCCTTCCTGAACCGTTCCTCCTCCTTCCTGAACCGTTCCTCCTTCCTGAACCGTTCCTCCTCCTTCCTCAACCGTTCCTCCTCCTTCCTGAACCGTTCCTCCTCCTTCCTCAACCGTTCCTCCTCCTTCCTCAACCGTTCCTCCTCCTTCCTGAACCGTTCCTCCTCCTTCCTCAACCGTTCCTCCTCCTTCCTCAACCGTTCCTCCTCCTTCCTGAACCGTTCCTCCTCCTTCCTCAACCGTTCCTCCTCCTTCCTGAACCGTTCCTCCTTCCTGAACCGTTCCTCCTCCTTCCTCAACCGTTCCTCCTCCTTCCTGAACCGTTCCTCCTCCTTCCTCAACCGTTCCTCCTCCTTCCTCAACCGTTCCTCCTCCTTCCTCAACCGTTCCTCCTCCTTCCTCAACCGTTCCTCCTTCCTCAACCGTTCCTCCTCCTTCCTCAACCGTTCCTCCTCCTTCCTGAACCGTTCCTCCTCCTTCCTCAACCGTTCCTCCTCCTTCCTCAACCGTTCCTCCTCCTTCCTGAACCGTTCCTCCTCCTTCCTCAACCGTTCCTCCTTCCTGAACCGTTCCTCCTCTTTCCTCAACCGTTCCTCCTTCCTGAACCGTTCCTCCTCCTTCCTCAACCGTTCCTCCTCCTTCCTGAACCGTTCCTCCTCCTTCCTCAACCGTTCCTCCTCCTTCCTCAACCGTTCCTCCTCCTTCCTGAACCGTTCCTCCTCCTTCCTGAACCGTTCCTCCTCCTTCCTCAACCGTTCCTCCTCCTTCCTGAACCGTTCCTCCTCCTTCCTCAACCGTTCCTCCTTCCTGAACCGTTCCTCCTCCTTCCTCAACCGTTCCTCCTCCTTTTTGAACCGTTCCTCCTCCTTCCTCAACCGTTCCTCCTCCTTCCTGAACCGTTCCTCCTCCTTCCTCAACCGTTCCTCTTTCCACAACCGTTCCTCCTCCTTCCTCAACCGTTCCTCCTCTTTCCTCAACCGTTCCTCCTCTTTCCTCTACTGTTCCTCCTCCTTCCTCAACCGTTCCTCCTCCTTCCACAACCATTCCTCCTCCTTCCACAACCGTTCCTCCTTCCTCAACCATTCCTCCTCCTTCCACAACCGTTCCTCTTTCCTCAACCGTTCCTCCTCCTTCCTCAACTGTTCCTCTTTCCTCAACCGTTCCTCCTCTTTCCTCAACTGTTCTTCCTCTTTCCTCTACTGTTCCTCCTCCTTCCTGAACCGTTCCTCCTCTTTCCTCAACCGTTCCTCCTATTTCCACAACCGTTCCTCCTCCTTCCTCAACCGTTCCTCCTCCTTCCTCAACCGTTCCTCCTCTTTCCTCAACCGTTCCTCCTCTTTCCTCAACCGTTCCTCCTCCTTCCTCAACCGTTCCTCCTCTTTCCTCAACCGTTCCTCCTCTTTCCTCAACCGTTCCTCCTCCTTCCTCAACCGTACCTTCTCCTTCCTCAACCGTTCCTCCTCCTTCCTCAACCGTTCCTCCTCCTTCCTCAACCGTTCCTCCTTCTTCCTGAACCGTTCCTCCTCCTTCCTCAACCGTTCCTCCTCCTTCCTGAACCGTTCCTCCTCCTTCCTGAACCGTTCCTCCTTCCTGAACCGTTCCTCCTCCTTCCTGAACCGTTCCTCCTCCTTCCTGAACCGTTCCTCCTTCCTCAACCGTTCCTCCTCCTTCCTCAACCGTTCCTCCTCCTTCCTCAACCGTTCCTCCTCCTTCCTGAACCGTTCCTCCTCCTTCCTCAACCGTTCCTCCTTCCTGAACCGTTCCTCCTCCTTCCTCAACCGTTCCTCCTCCTTCCTGAACCGTTCCTCCTCCTTCCTGAACCGTTCCTCCTCCTTCCTCAACCGTTCCTCCTTCCTGAACCGTTCCTCCTCCTTCCTCAACCGTTCCTCCTCCTTCCTGAACCGTTCCTCCTCCTTCCTCAACCGTTCCTCCTTCCTGAACCGTTCCTCCTCCTTCCTCAACCGTTCCTCCTTCCTGAACCGTTCCTCCTCCTTCCTTAACCGTTCCTCCTTCCTGAACCGTTCCTCCTCCTTCCTGAACCGTTCCTCCTCCTTCCTCAACCGTTCCTCCTCCTTCCTCAACCGTTCCTCCTCTTTCCTCTACTGTTCCTCCTCCTTCCTCAACCGTTCCTCCTCCTTCCTCAACCGTTCCTCCTACTCCTCCTTCCTCAACCGTTCCTCCTCTTTCCTGAACCGTTCCTCCTCCTTCCTGAACCGTTCCTCCTCCTTCCTGAACCGTTCCTCCTCCTTCCTGAACCGTTCCTCCTCTTTCCTCAACCGTTCCTCCTCTTTCCTCAACCGTTCCTCCTCCTTCCTCAACCGTTCCTCCTCCTTCCACAACCGTTCCTCCTCTTTCCTCAACCGTTCCTCCTCTTTCCTCAACCGTTCCTCCTCCTTCCTCAACCGTTCCTCCTCTTTCCTCAACCGTTCCTCCTCCTTCCTCAACCGTTCCTCCTCTTTCCTGAACCGTTCCTCCTCCTTCCTCAACCGTTCCTCCTCCTTCCTCAACCGTTCCTCCTCTTTCCTCAACCGTTCCTCCTCCTTCCTCAACCGTTCCTCCTCTTTCCTCAACCGTTCCTCCTCCTTCCTCAACCGTTCCTCCTCCTTCCTCAACCGTTCCTCCTCTTTCCACAACCGTTCCTCCTCCTTCCACAACCGTTCCTCCTCTTTCCTCAACCGTTCCTCCTCCTTCCTCAACCGTTCCTCCTTCCACAACCATTCCTCCTCCTTCCACAACTGTTCTTCCTCTTTCCTCTACTGTTCCTCCTCCTTCCTCAACCGTTCCTCCTCTTTCCTCAACCGTTCCTCCTATTTCCACAACCGTTCCTCCTCCTTCCTCAACCGTTCCTCCTCTTTCCTCAACCGTTCCTCCTCTTTCCTCAACCGTTCCTCCTCTTTCCTCAACCGTTCCTCCTTCCACAACCATTCCTCCTCTTTCCTCTACTGTTCCTCCTCCTTCCTCAACCGTTCCTCCTCCTTCCTCAACCATTCCTCCTCCTTCCACAACCGTTCCTCCTCCTTCCACAACCGTTCCTCCTCTTTCCTCAACCGTTCCTCCTCCTTCCTCAACCGTTCCTCCTCCTTCCTGAACCGTTCCTCCTCCTTCCTCAACCGTTCCTCTTTCCTCAACCATTCCTCCTCCTTCCTCAACCGTTCCTCCTCCTTCCTCAACCGTTCCTCCTCTTTCCACAACCGTTCCTCCTCCTTCCTCAACCGTTCCTCCTCTTTCCTCAACCGTTCCTCCTCTTTCCTCTACTGTTCCTCCTCCTTCCTCAACCGTTCCTCCTCCTTCCTCAACCATTCCTCCTCCTTCCACAACTGTTCCTCTTTCCTCAACCATTCCTCCTCCTTCCTCAACTGTTCTTCCTCTTTCCTCTACCGTTCCTCCTCTTTCCTCAACTGTTCTTCCTCTTTCCTCAACCATTCCTCCTCCTTCCTCAACTGTTCTTCCTCTTTCCTCTACTGTTCCTCCTCCTTCCTGAACCGTTCCTCCTCTTTCCTCAACCGTTCCTCCTATTTCCACAACCGTTCCTCCTCCTTCCTCAACCGTTCCTCCTCCTTCCTCAACCGTTCCTCCTCCTTCCTCAACCGTTCCTCCTCCTTCCTCAACCGTTCCTCCTCTTTCCTCAACCGTTCCTCCTCCTTCCTCAACCGTTCCTCCTCTTTCCTCAACCATTCCTCCTCCTTCCTCAACCGTACCTTCTCCTTCCTCAACCATTCCTCCTCCTTCCTCAACCGTTCCTCCTCTTTCCTCAACCATTCCTCCTCTTTCCTCAACCGTTCCTCCTCCTTCCTGAACCGTTCCTCCTCCTTCCTCAACCGTTCCTCCTCTTTCCTCAACCATTCCTCCTCCTTCCACAACCGTACCTTCTCCTTCCTCAACCATTCCTCCTCCTTCCTCAACCGTACCTTCTCTTTCCACAACCATTCCTCCTCCTTCCTCAACCGTTCCTCCTCGGGTTTTTAATCAATGAAAGCCGCCGATAGTGTTGCGCAGGTATTGCGCAATGATCACATGCAGCGATTCACCGCAGTCAAACCTCTCAAACTTCACGAAACGTGGATGTGAACAGCGACTTTTAAAGTCCACTCGTTTGGCCGTTGTCCTCTACAGCAGTCGGATCACATACCAGTTTCTTGTGAGAAGGTTGAGCTATTTGTTGATCCGGGCCAAAGCAGTTTCCCCGTCGATGATCCAAAGAGTTATGAATAAAACAATCCGTGCTGACCGTCCATGTGAAATCCAACGCGACCCGACCCGTCCAATGCTGCGGGATCCGCCCCTTAAGTCCAAAGGCAAGGTTTTTTTTATAACATGTAGTGGCCATTTGTCCAATAAATAAAAAACAAACATCAATCAAAGGGTTTGTGGTTTAAGGCAAAAGAATGCATTGTCCAGACAGGATTCGGTTTTTTTCATAATATATTTAACTAAACAAAACCAGCAAACAAACAAAAGAACAAAGGACCTCCTCATGCTGCCTCTCCTGCTCTGGTTAAAAAAAAAGGGCCTACCCAGGTGCATGATGGTCCTGTACCTGCCGACTCATACATATAACCCCAGGTGCCAACAGCGTTACCCAATTAATAAACAAATGAACAACCAAAAGACTAAATATATCTAGACAACAACAACAAAGAATTAAACTAAACTAAAAACGTTCAAAATGAAAAATAAACCTAAAAAAATCAAACCTAAATATCGAAAATAATTTAAACAATATATGTAAATGTGTAAATGCAGGGAAGTTATGCCCATGGTGCTTGGAAGATTGTCTTCTGAATAAAAAGAAAGATAAAATTGTTTCAATGATTATTTGTAACAGTTGTTCACTTACATATTGTGGGTGAACACATTTTAACGTATGTTAATACAGATACACAATTTAGTGTGAAACCCACAAGAATTATGAAAACACTGAACATAAATTGAATTAACTTTGAATTTTGCTGTGTGGTTATTGGTCCCTAATCCCAGGTTGGTGCCACGCTATTATACATATATGTTAATAATCCTATTGATATAAATAATTGTATTAACATAGATTATTTAATTTTAATACTTGCTCATAACCAAACCCTCTCCTGACAGATCCTATCAACGCTTTATAGTGTTTTTTTACTGTTAAATTAAAAGTGTTTATTTTTTATATATTTTTATTTTTATATTTAGGTGCCATTTTTGTAACTGTTAATTTAAGATTGGAAAAATGATATACTATTTTTATTCATTTAGGGCTTTTATTTTGAAAGTCACCCACCAAGCAGTGAAATCAACATGGAAGCGTCAAACGGCTCTTATTTTGAAGGTGACTCCGCAAGCGGCAGCTGACCCGGATGTTCCTCCATTAGCAACATGGCGGCCGCCGTCAGCAGCAACATTGTCGTCTCGTTGTTGCGTTGCTAAAGTGTCAGTTAGCTCCTTCAGTCCTGATCCAGCAGAGTCTCTGTATGTCTGGATAAACCTCTGAATGGACTTCTAGAGGTTCACCTTTGTTTCTGGATGTTGTTCCTCGGACTCATCTCCCGGTAGCCTACAAAGATATTCAAGTTAGCTTAGCATGCTAACAGACCGACGGGGACGGAAGTCAGCAACACAGCGCTAGTCCCAGTTTAAAGGAGAGCAAACGGGCTTTGTGACGGAGTTTGTGTGGAGGAAACGTTTCTGTCGTTGTGTGAAGATGTCTAAAGTCCAAATGCTGAGATGTTTAGTCAACCAGCGACTAACTGCGGCTGCGCAAGAGATATTTGGGCTGTTTGAAAGAACCATAGCAGAGTACGAGGAGGAACTTTGTAGTTCCAGAGAGGAGAACGAGCGACACCGGAAACGACTGGACGCTGTGTTCAACCCGGAAGTCCGGTTACACAGAGCAGGTTGGTTCTTGAAAGCAGATGATAACTGTATGACCGTTGTATCTTTGGCTAACTGCTTTAGCTCAACATTAGCATAACACCGAGACTGTGACTGACTGTTCACCTCCAAGATGTGTCCACGCCCCTCTATGATGTCACATACACCCGATCGCTCTGTATGTCAATCAAGTACCATTTCACGTCACACTTTCTTTGAGGCATTTAAGACATCCTGCAAAATACATAATATCGTCTGTCAACATCTTCTGTATGACTAAATATTGTTTGTAAAAAAACAGACATTTACTTTTTCAAAATCTCTTCAGGATTTAAACTTGTTGTGGCACTTAACAGTTTTATTTTTTAATTAATGAAACAGTTACGGTATTTAACATAAACCTGAACTATTGGGATCTGGGTGGACTACCAGTCACCAACATAGCTGCAGTGGATTATTCTGCCCCTTGATGGAGGCTACGTATCGGCCGCATGTTGAAGTCTGTGTCATAGTACATTGAGATGTAACCGGAGGTGTGTCTGCATCAGGACCAGGTGAAGCTCAATTCTCCATCGTTCACTACACATCCGTCCTTTCCCTCCTGCAAAGTGTCTGAAGGGTTGTGGAGAGGAAATTAAAAAGTACAACACACACAAATATATTTGTCAACAATAACGGATATGGAATATATATATATGACAAGATTGAAAAATTAATGGGCCAAAAAAGGTGAGTGAATAAAAACTTGAGTCTTGAAAACCTACCGCCCCTGCTTTACTACTATTATTAACGAGCTAATGCTAACTAGTTACTACTTTTATTAACAAGCTAACTAGTGACTACTATTATTAACGAGCTAACTAGTGACTACTGTTATTAACGAGTTAACGCTAACTAGTTACTACTGTTATTAACGAGCTAACGCTAACTAGTTACTACTGTTATTAACACGCTAATGCTAACAAACATTAACGAGTTAACGCTAACTAGTTACTACTGTTATTAACACGCTAATGCTAACTAGTTACTTCTGTTATTAACGAGCTAACGCTAATTACGTACTACTGTTATTAACAAGCTAACGCTAACTACGTACTACTGTTATAACAAGTAAACAGCAGCACCTGAAGAGCTGCTGTAGGGACGTTACGTTCCTCACTTTAAAACAGAACAAAGGTAGGATTCTGTAATGACTCACCCTGCTGTTGAACTCTCTTCCTCCTCATCAAGGACTCCAACATATTCTTCTTAACTTTGTCGTTGTGGAGCTTCGTTTCCCTGCAAACTTGTTTGTTGATCTGAGAATCCACTCGGGTCCGCCCAAACGTTTTCAAGAGCACCGTGGCTTGCAGGTGTCCGGCCGTTCTTTGGTGTCGTGTTGCAGCCTTGGTAAGGCAACCCAGGTTAGAGAATCCAACGTGGCTCCAAGCGGCAAGACGCTCAGGCGCAAATAAAAGGCATTCCCAGCAGTACAGTTTGCAACTCTTCTGCGATGCCGTCATCCAGGAATATCGTTCGTAGTTGGTGGACTGAAAGTGACGCACACATGATTTTACTTGCTTGGTCAAGGCTGCTAGATGTGGGGTTGGGCGGCCCTTTGTTAAGATTTCCCGCTTTTCCTGAAACGTCCTCCGTGAGAAAGGCCTTGTCAGTAAATCCTCCACCAAGTCCGGTTCTCCGCCACCTTCAGCCATTAAGTGGTTAAAAAAAACACAGTTAGGTATAAACTACACTGAGCAAAACACGAAAAAAGGAATAACTTCTCTTACATACGTTTCAACCTGAACTCTTCTTACTACTACCAACGAGTTCTGCTAGCTAGCTTTCTGTTGGACAAAAGTCACGCTGGTCCACTGACCAATCACAGCGCACTTTAATGCTGACGTACATACAGGCTGCAGAGGTAGCTCTGGCACGTATGTCAGCATGTCAAACTAAAGATGTGATTGGTTGAAGACGATGACAATCAACCATAACTTCCCCATGTACTTTAATCTGCAAGGGCTACAGAAAAGGCTTCTCTTCTTACATAGAGAGACATACAGGTGAAATCTGATTGGATAAAAGTTCTCCTTAAAACAAGCTGCACTGAAAGCAGAGCAGCAGAGGAAGACAGGATGTGTGCAATGAGAAAATATGGAAAAATAATTATAATACATGCAGTGTATTTGTAAAAAGTTTAAGTTGTAAAGTCGTAAACGCATCGTTCTCTTCCGGTAAGCGTATTGCATCACTTCCAGTTACCAGTTTAGCAGCTTGCGATGTCTCCCCCTCCCCCTCCCTCTTGCTCAGAGTGTCTCATGTAGAGCTATTCCTCTGCCTCCCTTAATGATAACGGTACATGCCAGAGCGGGCGACATTGAATCTTGTTTAAAACTGCTGGCTAAAGATGAGCGTAGTTACAGTAAGATTATTATACACGCCGGCGGTAATGACTCCCGACTGCAGGGGGAAGTTTTAGGATACACTGAGCACCTATCTCCTCTTCTCTCTCTGCTTATGGATGCATTTACATCTCTTTCACAGGGAAAAAAGGGAAGAAACCTTCAGGAGAGCAACAGAGGAGGATCCCTCTCCACGGATGGACAGATGAATAGATGTCATGTGTACAGAATGAACAGAGTTACAAAGTTACATAAACACATTACATGAATATGACAATGTATGAATGGAACTCCAATCCATGAAACAGAAGGAGGTAGGGAGGAGGGGCATCAGCAGGGCCAATGGGAGGCCGGCTCACCAGCATCAGACATCTCCAGGTCCAATGGACCCTATGAGACGTGAAGTCACAACGACTCCGGGGAGGAAGCAGAGTTAATAAGGTGCAATGGAGGGATGTAAATTCATCCATAAGGAGAGAGAGAAGAGGAGATAGGTGCTCAGTGTATCCTAAAACATCCCCCAGCAGCCTATAAGCCTATAGCAGCATATCAAGGGGCTGGACCAGGGCAAACCTGATTCAGCCCTAACTATAAGCACTATTAAAGAGGAAAGTCTTAAGTCTATTCTTGAATGAGGTGACTGTGTCTGCCTCCAGGACTGAAAGTGGAAGCTGGTTCCATAAAAGAGGAGCTTGATAACTGAAGGCTCTGGCTCCCATCCTACTTTTTAGGACTCTAGGAACCACAAGTAGCCCCGCATTTAGTGAGCGCAGCTCTCTAGTGGGGCAATATGGTCCTACAAGCTCCTTAAGATATGATGGTGCATCACCAATCAAGGCTTTGTAGGTGAGGAGAAGAATTTTAAATGTGATTCTTGATTTTACAGGGAGCCAGTGCAGAGCAGCTAATACAGGAGTCATGTGATCTCTTTTCTTAGTTTTTGTGAGTACACGAGCTGCAGCATTCTGGATCAACTGGAGGGATTTAAGAGACTTATTAGAGCAGCCTGATAATAAGGAGTTGCAGTAATCTAGTCTGGAAGTAACAAATGCGTGAACCAGCTTTTCTGCATCTTTTTGAGACAAGATGTGCCTGATTTTTGAAATGTTACGTAGATAAAAAAATGCAATCCTTGAGATTTGCTTAACGTGGGAGTTAAAGGACAAGTCTCGGTCAAAGATAACTAGAGATTCTTTACAGTGGTGTTGGATTCCAGGGCAATGCCATCTACAGAAACCACATCAACAGATAATTGATCTCTGAGGTGTTCAGGGCCAGTAAAATAACTTCAGTTTTGTCTGAGTTTAACATCAGGAAGTTGCAGGTCATCCATGTTTTTATGTCTTTAAGACATTCTTGAATTTTAGCGAGCTGGTTGGTCTCCTCTGGTTTGATCAATAGATATAATTGAGTATCATCTGCATAATAAATGGTATCTTTCATGCGGTGGAGCCATTGGAGCGGGGCGTGGTCCGACCAGAGGGTGAATGAGCGCTCCAGGAGGTAGTAGCGCAGGGAGTCGACCGCCCACCGGATGGCCAGGCACTCCTTCTCTACTGTGCTGTACCTGGCCTCCCTCTCTGAAAGTTTCCGGCTGATGTACAGGACCGGGCGGTCAACCCCCTCTACCTGCTGGGACCAAACGGCCCCCAGCCCTCTGTTCGATGCATCAGTCTGCAGAGTAAAAGGGAGAGAGAAGTTAGGTGTGTGAAGGAGTGGTTCCCCACAGAGAGCTTGTTTTACCTTCTCAAACACCAACTGGCACTGCTCCGTCCACTGGACCGGATCTGAGGCACCTTTCCGGGTTAGATCAGTCATAGGGCTGGTCAAATCTGCGAAATTTGGAATAAAGCGCCTGTAGTAACCCACCAGCCCCAAAAACTGCCTCACCTCTTTTTTTTTGTCTTGGGCGGTGGGCAGGCGGCGATGGCGGCAGTCTTGTCTACCTGCGGGCGCACCTGCCCGGCGCCCAAGCGGTACCCCAGATACCGCCTGCCTCAGGGACTCCAGCACCGCGCCCACCCGCTGCACATGCTCTGCCCAGGTGGTGCTGTGGATGATCACATCATCCAAGTAGGCGGCAGCATATACAGCGTGCGGACTCAGCACCCGGTCCATGAGGCGTTGAAAAGTGGCTGGGGCCCCGAACAACCCAAAGGGAAGCGTGGTAAATTGGTATAAACCAAACGGAGTGGAGAAGGCCGTCTTTTCCTTGGACTCTGGCGACAGAGGAATCTGCCAGTAGCCCTTGGTTAAATCCAGGGTCGTAAAGAAACGCGCAGTGCCCAGTCGGTCCAGGAGCTCGTCGACCCGGGGCATCAGATAAGCATCGAACCGTGACACATCATTCACCCTGCGATAGTCCACGCAGAACCGTATAGATCCATCCTTCTTGACCACAAGAACAATGGGGCTACACCAGGCACTGTGTGACACTTCTATTACCCCCATCTCCAGCATAGCAGCCAATTCCCTCTGAACCACTTTTCTCTTGTGTTAAGGTAACCGGTAGGGCCGTAACCGCACCGTCACGCCCGGAGGAGTCTCAATCTGGTGCGCTATGAGGTTTGTGCGTCCTGGCAGGAGAGAGAAC
Organism: Cyclopterus lumpus; assembly: GCF_009769545.1. Lineage (NCBI taxonomy): Eukaryota > Metazoa > Chordata > Actinopteri > Perciformes > Cyclopteridae > Cyclopterus > Cyclopterus lumpus. The sequence continues at coordinate 21,311,086 of NC_046976.1, read as the reverse complement.
ATGTCAGAAAACCGTTCTTGCAACTGAGCAATATCTGTTCTCTGGGTCCCGGAGAGATGGTCTTCACAAAGGAGCGAGGCTGGAATGGTGGATTTTGGGACCTCAGGCCCCAGCTCCTCTCTCTCAGATACTGCGAACACCAGAGAAACCGACTCCGCCTCCCTCCATGCTTTCAGAAGGTTGAGGTGGTAGAGCTGTGTAGCTCCGCCCCTGTCAGAACGCACCACCTCATAGTCGACATCCCCCACTCGCCGTGTGACCACAAAGGGCTCTTGCCACTTGGCGAGGAGTTTGGAGCTGGAAGAAGGAAGCAATACAAGTACCTTCTCTCCCGGCGTGAATTGTCTCAGCCTGGCCCCTCTGTTGTACAGCCGTTGTTGACGCTCCTGGGCCTGGAGCAAATTCTCACGTGACATCCTACCCAGTGTGTGGAGCTTTGCTCGCAGGTCCAGGACGTATTGGATCTCACTTTTACTGGTGCTCGGCCCCTCCTCCCAGTTTTCCTTAATCAGGTCGAGCACCCCCCGCGTAGTCCTGCCGAACAAAAGTTCAAAGGGAGAAAATCCCGTGGAGGCCTGGGGGACCTCCCGCACTGCAAACAACAGAGAGTCAAGCCATTTATCCCAATTACGTTCATCTTCATTAATACATTTACGGATCATGGACTTCAAAGTCTTATTCAGACGCTCCACCAGACCGTCTGTCTGTGGGTGGTACACACTGGTCCGAATAGACTTGATGCCCAGTAACCCGTAAAGTTCTCCAAGTGTTCTTGACATGAACTGGGTGCCCTGGTCAGTCAGAATCTCTTTCGGGATTCCGACTCGGGAGATGACCTGAAACAGCGCCTGCGCGACACTCTTTGCAGAAATGTTGCGCAACGGCACTGCCTCCGGATATTGCGTTGCGTAATCCACCAGGACTAACACAAAGCGATATCCGCGTGCACTCCGGTGAAATGGCCCGATGAGGTCCATAGCGATTCGCTCGAACGGAACCTCCATTAATGGCAGAGGGAATGGCCGGGGGATTTACCAATTGACACTCCGGGCAGGACGCACACCAACGGCGCACATCCGCCCGGATGCCCGGCCAATAAAATCGGGTCATTATCCGGTCTAGTGTTTTATCGTATCCCATGTGACCAGCCATCGGGTTATAATGAGCCGCCTGGAAAATCATTTCCCGGCGGCTCTTCGGCACCAGCAACTGGGTGCTTTCCTCTCCTGTCTGAGCGTCACGGCTCACTCTGTACGGTCTGTCCCTAATCAATGAAAAGTGCGGATATGACTGCGCTGCGTCAGGGCGCACCAGGTGACTATCAATTCGTATCACTTGGTCAAAGGCTGAGCGTAGAGTATCGTCGCTCGAGTGGAAAATCTTCCATGGAGTGAAACTCGGGAGCCGGTGGAGTCCCCACAGGAGGCTCCGCCGTTTCCCTCTCCCCGTCTGCCGTGTTGGACGAACTTGCGTCACCGCTGAGCACAGCACAGATATGACATGTCCCTGTCGGCCGTGAACGCACCCCCGCCGCCTGTCCCATTAACTTATTAAACCCCGGCCAATCTGTTCCCAAGATTAGGGGGTACGTAAGGTGGGAGCTAACCGCGACCTTCACATTATGCTTTTTTCCCCCGTGTCTAATTTCCGCTGACACTATAGGATACTCGTGAACATCCCCATGCACACACCTTATCTTCACCCACAATGCCTCCATCAATGCCCCAGGCCGAACCAGGCTCTGATGGATCATAGACTGCGTACAGCGGGAATCCATCATCGCCTGATGTGTACCCCCCTGGATTCTTACCGGAACGCGGTACGTCGCTCCTGGACCTGGGGAGGGTGTTGAAGAGCCGGCAACCCGGATCACCTGGCCCACTTCCATCAGCGGACACTCCCTCCGGACGTGTCCGGGCTGCCTGCACCTCCAACACTCCTGTCCTGCTGTTTGAGGGACCCCCTGTGGGTCGGGAAGGGTGCCGGCATTTGCTTGGGTCAGAGGATTGGGGAACCGAGGGAGGGGTTCTGAATGTGGGGCCGGTCTGGGCCGCGTCAGGAACTGCGTCGGTCGGGCTATAGCCCGGGCACCGCCACTGTCCCCCTGACCGCCGGGATGAACCGCCAGGTGATCCTCCGCCAGCGTGATCCTCCGCCAGCGTGATCCTCCGCCAGCGTGATGGCGGCCTCCAGCGACGCGGGGCCGTGACAGCGGACCCACTCTGATGTTCTGGCCGGCAGCCCCTCCATGAACTGCTCCAAAACGACCTTCTCCACCGTTGCCTGCGCCCCCCCTGTGCTCCCGGGCTGTAGCCATCGGGTGGCGGCGTCCTCCAGCTGGTGCGCGTAAGTAAAGGGCCGGTCCTCGGGCCGCAGCGTTGCCTCGCGGAACCTCCTCCGGTGGTCCTGTGGGGTCAGTCTCAGCCGATCCATGACGGCTTTACGCACATCGGCGTAATTATGTCGAGCTGTCGGAGGCAGCCCCAGGGCCGCTGTCTGCACCTCCCCGGTGAGAAGAGGCAGGAGACGGACCGCCCACTCCGCTGCTGGCCAGCCGCACGCCTCCGCTGTCACCTCAAACGTCTCCAGAAAAGATTGTCCGTCGTCGGCCGCTGTCATTTTGTGCAAAGTTACCTCTGCACAGGGGGAGGGGTTCTGCGTCGACGCCGCTGCAGATGTCCGGGCATCGAGCTGCTCGAGGGCGTAGGTCTGCCTCTCCGTCTGGACCTTGAGCGCCCCCAGAAGCTGGCGGTTTCACTGCAATCACGCACAGCATTTGCCCCAACGCGATCATCGGCTGGTCCGGCAGATTCGGGTGCTGTCCATCTCCTTCCATCTCCTTTACTTGAGGGGGCCCCACATTGGGCTCCACTGTAACACGTCCTGTCGCAACCCCCTGGTTTCCACCCCCCAGCAGCAAGGAATGAGGACACGTTGTGTGACGTTTGGCAATGATCTTTATTTTTGATCCTGCACTGCCGGTCCCATGCTTCCTCCGCAACACACCTGATATAGGGGCAAGACACATTGCCCCTGATCCAAAGCAGCTGAGGTTAATTAAGCCTCTTCCCGGCACCTGTTCCCTGAGCCACTCCCCCGCTCCCCCCCTGCAGGTGAGCCTAACCACGCCCCATGCCACCACAGATAGTATTGTGGGAGATGGCCTCCATTGTCTTGATAAAAGGCTAGGATTAGGAAAACATACAGTATGTCAGTTGAAGTAGGGGCATGGTCTAAAATGACTATACTATGGTATGTCCTGGAGTTGGTCCTGTGTAAAAGGTTCTCTCAGGTTGTTTCGGCGGCTTTGTCCCTCCAGATCGGTGTTTTCAGCTTTGAGTTTAGCACTTAGCTCAGTCAGGGTCGAGCACGAGCTTACGAGGGCCTGAAAGCGACCCTCGTTGGAATTGCCGTTGTTCTCCAGACTCGTGATTCGCTCTCTGTTTTCAGTCACTGGTTTGTATCACATCTAGTTTGGTTTCTAGCGATACAAAAGCAGATTTAGGTTCGGCAGAGAGGGCCGATGATATGGACTTGCGGTGTTCTTCCAGCAGGCCGGTCAGAGCAGACATGCTAACCTGACTAGCCTGGGGTTCCGGCTCATCATTTTTGCGTCCATCTCCTTCTTGCTTGGTTTAGTTCTGGTGGCCATGGTGCTGTTTAAGGACAGTACCTGCCTTTTGTAGAAGCTGTTTACTAAAGTTTGGAGTTAAATACAAGTTATTATTGAAAAACTTGCGGGGGAGTGCAACGTGTGCGACTACTCCATACTGCTCTACACCGGAAGTCGATATTTTATATTTTTACACGATGTCTAACTCTCACCGACAAAGAGAATCAGTTTTCATCTTTCATGATCATCATTATATAGGCATGTATTTCATTGTTTGAGGTTTCTCAGATGTATGAATGTATTTCATTATTCTCCACAGACCTCCAGCAGCTGTTAGTGGTAAAAGAAGAGGTTCCCCCTGAGCAGCAGGACTGGATCTTCAGTCTGGACCGGGAGGACCCAGAGCCTCCACACATTAAAGAGGAACAGGAGGACCCAGAGCCCCCACACATTAAAGAGGACCAGGAGGACCCAGAGCCCTCACACATTAAAGAGGAACAGGAGGACCCAGAGTCCCCCCACATTAAAGAGGAACAGGAGGACCCAGAGCCCCCACACATTAAAGAGGACCAGGAGGAACCAGAGCCCCCACACATTAAAGAGGAACAGGAGGAACTCTGGACCAGTCAGGATGGAGAGCAGCTTCAAGGTCTGGAGGAGGCTGGTATCAGGTTCACATTCACTCCTCTGAAGAGTGAAGATGATGAAGAGGAAGCTCAGTCCTCTCATCTTCATCAAAGACAAACTGAACACATGGAAACAGAAGCTGATGGAGAGGACTGTGGAGGCCCAGAACCAGACAGGAACTCCGATCCACATAGACCTACAGAACCAGATATTGATGACAAGGCTGGAAACTCTTCTGAACCTGAGACTGATGTCAGTGATGATTTGAAGGAGACCAGAGAACCTCAGTCAGGTTTAAACTCTCTGAATAATGAAAAAGTTAATGTCAGTGATTCAAAATGTAGTTCTGGTGGTTTTAAATGCTCAGTTTGTGATAAAAGCTTTATGCACAAGTCACGTCTGAAGAGACACATGATGATTCACACAGGAGAGAAACCTTTCAGCTGCTCAGAGTGTGGTAAAAGCTTTAATCGTGAGCCACGTCTGAAGTCCCACATGGTGACTCATACAGGAAAGAATCCTTTCAGCTGCTCAGAGTGTGATAAAGGCTTTAGTGAAAGGGGAGCTCTGAAGAAACACATGCTATGTCACACAGGAGAGAAACCGTTCAGCTGCTCAGTCTGTGATCAAAGCTTTAAATGCCAGCGACAACTGAAGTCCCACATGGTGACTCATACAGGAAAGAAACCGTTCAGCTGCTCAGAGTGCGATAAAGGTTTCATTGAAAGTGGCGGTCTTAAGAAACACATGCTATGTCACACAGGAGAGAAACCTTTCAGCTGCTCAGTCTGTAAAAAATCTTTTAGACAGAAGGCATATATACAGAAACACATGTTAACTCACACAGGAGAGAAACCTTTCAGCTGCTCAGTCTGTACAAAATCTTTTTCACAGCGTTCATCTGTGCAGTCACACATGAGAGTCCACACAGGAGAGAAACCGTTCAGCTGCTCAGAGTGTAACAAATCTTTTACATGGAAGGGAGCTTTAAAGGGACACATGGTAAGTCACACAGGACTGAAAACGTTCAGCTGCACAGAGTGCGGTAAAAACTTTATTGAAAGTGGAGGTCTGAAGTACCACATGAGAATCCACAAAGGAGTGAAACCTTTCTGCTGCTCATACTGTAAAAGATATTTTACACTGCGTTCATCTTTGCAGACACACATGAGAATCCATACAGGAGAGAAACCTTTCAGCTGCGCAGAGTGTGGTAAAGGTTTTAATGCTAGTGGAGGTCTGAAGGACCACATGAGAATCCACACAGGAGAGAAACCTTTCAGCTGCTCAGTCTGTAAAAAATATTTTACACAGCGTTCATCTTTGCAGAAACACAAGATAATCCACACAGGAAAGAAACCGTTCAGCTGCTCAGAGTGTGGTAGAGGGTTCGCTGAAAGGGGAAATTTGAAGAAACACATGTTAACTCACACAGGAGAGAAACCTCTCAGCTGCTCAGTACAGGAGGACCCGGAGACCCCACACATTAAAGAGGACCAGGAGGACTCAGAGCCCCCACACATTAAAGAGGAACAGGAGGAACAGGAGAACCAGGAGACCCCACACATTAAAGAGGACCCAGAGCCCCCAAACACTAAAGAGGAACAGGAGGACCCAAAGCCCTCACACATTAAAGAGGAACAGGAGGACCCAGAGCCCCCACACATTAAAGAGGAACAGGAGGACCCAGAGCCCCCACACATTAAAGAGGACCAGGAGGACCCAGAGCCCCCACACATTAAAGAGGACCAGGAGGACCCAGAGCCCTCACACATTAAAGAGGAACAGGATGGAGAGCAGCTTCAAGGTCTGGAGGAGGCTGGTATCAGGTTCACATTCACTTCTCTGAAGAGTGAAGATGAAGAAGAGGAAGCTCAGTCCTCTCAGTTTCATTAAAGACAAACTGAAGAGATGGAAACAGAAGCTGATGGAGCGGATTGTGGAGGACCAGAACCAGACAGGAAGTCAGATCCAGACATACATCCAGAACCAGATACTGATGAGATGACTGGAGACTCTTCTGAACCTGAGACTGATGTCAGTGATGATTTGAAGGAGACCAGAGAACCTCAGTCAGGTTTAAACTCTCTGAATAATGAGGAAGTTAATGTCAGTGACTCAAAATGTAGTTCTGGTGGTTTCAAATGCTCAGTTTGTGATAAAAGCTTTATGCACAAGTCACGTCTGAAGTCCCACATTTGTGATGAAACATTTCTGTGCAATGCAACTGAAGGTGCACATGCGACCCAGGAGAGAACTCCCTTTAGCTGTTCTGGCTTTTATAAAGTTGACATTAATTCCACTCCCTCACTAAACAAGACCTCGCTTGGGGTAGTGACTCACCTCCAACTGGGAGGAGTCTATCCACCGATCTCCTTCAGAGAACCATGGCCTCAGACTCAGAGGTCCTGACTCATCCTGACTGCTGCCCACTGGGCTGACAGAGCGTGGTCACGGTCCCCGAGCTTAAGCAGCAGAAATACATAAAGTTTATGAGTTTAAATCTGCCACCAAGAATATGTCAGTAGACTGTATTTCATCAGTTATATGTCCAGTGCTTCAGCTTTTGTGTGATACAATTACAGTTACTGTACTTCACTGTGTTGGAAGGCCTGCAATTTAATGTGAATTTATCATAGACGACCGGGATTAAGACTCTTCCTTTGGAACAAGTCACAGGACAGAGAGCTCTGTATGAATGGGCAATACACACATGTAGCTGTGTTAGTTAGATGGGTTAGAAACTATTGCATGTAACCGTGAATCGTCCGGTCCTAATGGTAAAGGGAATAAAGAGCCTCCTGTTGGTGGTGTATTTTACGACTTTGCACATACGCATCCCACACGCAGCAGAACAAAGACGGGTTTATTCATCTACTTTTTTCTGCATGATCTATTATCCATCTTTACTACTTGTTACATGTTTTATTTATCATAATAAAGCTTTCTAGGACTATGGTGTTTTAGCGCTGCACACCACATAACAGCAGCTATTAAATTGAGTACCTAAATAGTGTGTTTACTCTACAATATAATCAATGTTTGATGTATGTAACTGATGTAATCTGTATTACGATGTCATTCCTTTTTGACATGCTTTATCTTGAAGTCTTGTATTAATGTGTACTGAGAGGTCACTGTAAGGTAGCCTTGATTGTCTTGAGCTATATGAGCAGGTGTTGCCAACTAAAGTCATAAGTGTCAGTATCACTTGATACTAAACAATTATAGTCATAAATTAAGGAGCTTCTCCCAAAGGTCAGAAAAAGGGGGCGGGGGTAGATCCCCTTTCACCCAAGGCCACCGCTACATGGTCACGAGTGTCTGGTGCAGAGGGGCACTTGCTCTGTGCAATAGACTGTATATGTCCAAGTAAGGGAGGAGAGAAGAGTTTTTTAGGAACTTTTTTGGAGAGATCCAGAGACTTCAGGTCGTAGATATACATTTTTCAAATCTTCGTACTTTCCGGCGAAACACTTTGCTCATTAGCTTGAGTTTCAATTACTTACGGGTGTAACATCTTAATCTTGTGTTAAATAAATCGGAGTAAATTAAATAAATGCAGTTTAACTAAATAACTTGTTATTAGCCTTTTTGAGCCGCCAATTAATCAGTTCCTCAATGGAGTCGTCACCTGCCGAGAGCGAGGCTCCATGACGTCATCGTCCAGCCCCTAAGGTGAGTTGAGCTCCGCCCTCAAGGCTACACACATTGGCTTAGATAAGGAGAGGAATATTACTGGGAGACACCTGGACCCCTTTGTCTACAGGCTAGGAGAGAGATTCATAGATGTTAAATCTCTTTGCAGGGTTTGTCACAAATTATTCCATCTTGATTGTTCATAACGACCGCTAACCGAGCTCTATAAATAAATAACGACGGTATATACACTTTATTGTTTGTTTTTTTCAAATAGTCCAAAAGCTAAAACCAGGTTTCTCTCCGCTGAGGTCATCCAAGGCGCACACGGGGTGACGCGTGGTCGGCAGGGTAGTGCTGAACAAGGAACTCAGGGCGTAGACCTGTTGTCCTGTTCCTCTGTCACTCATCAAGCCAGAACGGATTAACTCATATCGGGGGATCTTGACATGGCTGCACAGGGGTTTGGGGCAGTTTGGATGTAAATCTGTGTGTCGTCAGGATAACAGTGGAAGGACATCCGAGGGGGGCCGAGGACCACCACAGGAGACCGGGATCAGTCTGGACTTGCATCTTCCCAGTGAGACATTCAGTTCTGAAAGGTAGAACTGAATATGTCTCACTGGGTCACCCTGAGCAAAGCTGTTTCAGTGTTGTTGGCTGAACGGAATACTGACTGAAATTTTTCAAACAAGTTGTTGTGTTTGAGGTGGTTCTGAAGTTGAGAAGCAACTACCTTCTCTAACACCTTGGACCAGAAGGCAAGGTTGGAGATAGGCATCTTAATTGGCTAGATCCTTGAGTAGAGCAGTGGGAATGGGGTCCAGGGTACAGGTACAGGATTTCATTTTTCTGAGGATTTCCTCAACTTGGCTCTCCTGAACCTCAGCGAGATGTAGAGGAGACAGCACACTGGCAAATAAGGTGTTGGTGTCAGAGGTACAGCAGAGATGGAGAGATGATGTCAGAGAGCGAATGTTGTTGACCTTTGATGTGAAAAAGTCAATGAAGCTGTTGCATTGCTCCTCTGTAGCCTCAGTTGAAGAGGATGGTTGTGGCTTCAGGAGATGCTTTATGCTGGAAAAATGCTGTTTAGAGTTGCCAGGGTTTTTATTGATCAAGCTGGAATAGAACTGTCGACGGTTGGTGAAGTAGTCCAGGATCCATGCATTGAGGTGGTGGTCCACCCCGGTCTGCTCCAGCTTGGTAAGCTGATAAAATATGTTAAATAATAACTTAATTCACCCACTTTTGGTCCCTCACAGGCTGGGGGTTGGGCCCCTTGTACCCAGACATCGCCTTGAGGCCCTTCCAGACCCGCTGATGTTAATCAGCTGCAGCTGATCCTTGTCGTAGGAGTAGTCGAGTCAGTAGTAGTAGTAGTCGTAACAGTAGAAGTAACATAATATTATTAGAAATTATATTTGACTTAACTTTAATTATTTAAATTGATGACCATTGAAATGGCGGCATGTGCACAACGCGAGGCTCTGCGTCTCTCCACACTTTGCAAGTTAGTATTCATATGCCTATTAGTCTCAAGTCTGTTCACACAGTTCAGTCTTGCATTAACTTCATACAGCCGACAAGAACTTCTGGACATTCGTTTTCGCAATTTGGAAAATTATATTGTCACTCTACGGCTCATTCCTGAGATCGCCAAGACACCGGAGACTACCAATCCAGCTCCACCGGCTGAAAGCGCTCACAGGCGGCATCGAGATTGTAAACAGAGGCGGGGAAGAGAGGAGGGCTAGGCTAAGGCTCACTCCACATCGGCTGTCTCTACCCAGCATGTTCCTTGTCAATGTGCGGTCCCTGGCGAACAAGATGGATGAACTGTGGCTGCGGATCATCACTCCGAGAAGGATTGTGGACTGCAACATCATGATCTTTACGGAAACTTGGCTCAACAGTGGCGTTCCAGATAGCGCCATTGAGCTAACGGGACGCCACTTGCTCAGGACAGATAGGACAGCAGACGACTCCGGTAAGACCAGAGGCGGGGCCTGTGCACTTATATAAACAAAGCTTGGTGCACGGACACTGCTCTAATCGAGAGCCACTGCTCTGCTGACCTTGAATACCTCATGGTTAAGTGTAGACCTTTCTATCTGCCCAGAGAGTTTACATCAGCTATTGTGACTGCAGCATATATGCCCCCGGATGCTAAAGCTAAGCTTGCTATGAAAGAACTGCATGCTGCCAATAGCAAACAACAGACCAAACACCCAGAGGCAGCCTTTATTCTCCCCAAATTCCACCAACATGTCCCCTGCCCCACCAGAGGAGACAAGACCATGGACCATGTTTACATGAACCATGGACCATGTTTACATGAATATGGCTGAGGCTATCTTTAACTAAGTCTCCTCCTTTCTCCACAGCAACAACCTTCTAGACCCCCACCAGTCTGGATTCAAGACAGGCCACTCAACAGAGACTGCCCTCCTTGCTGTCTCTGAGCAGCTTCACACTGCTAGAGCAGCCTCTCTCTCCTCTGTCCTCATCCTTCTAGACCTTTCCGCTGCCTTTGACACAGTGAACCACCAGATCCTCATGTCCTCCCTCCAGGACCTGGTATCTCAGGCTCTGCTCTCACTCTTCTCATCCTACCTCACCGACCGCTCTTACCGGGTAACCTGGAGAGGATCTGTGTCTGAGCCTTGTCCTCTGACTACTGGGGTCCCTCAGGGTTCAGTCCTTGGTCCTCTTCTCTTCTCTCTGTACACTAACTCTCTCTCTCTGTCATTCGCTCGCATGGCTTCACCTACCACAGCTATGCTGACGACACCCAACTGATCCTCTCGTTTCCCCAATCTGAAACACAGGTAGCAGCACGAATCTCTGCCTGTCTGACTGACATCTCTCAGTGGATGTCTGACTGACATCTCTCAGTGGATGTCTGACTGACATCTCTCAGTGGATGTCTGACTGACATCTCTCAGTGGATGTCTGACTGACATCTCTCAGTGTATGTCCGCTCACCACCTGAAAATTAACCCGGACAAGACTGAACTTCTCCTCCTTGCAGGAAAAGGCTCTCCCACCCACGACCTGACTATTAACTTCAACAACTCAGTGTTGGTTCCGACTCCGACTGCCAGGAACCTCGGAGTGACGCTCGACAGTCAACTCTCCCTGACTGCCAACATTACCACAACAACACGCTCCTGTAGGTACATGCTGTACAACATCAGGAGAATCCGACCCCTTCTCACTCAGAAGGCGGCACAGGTTCTGGTCCAGGTTCTGGTCCAGGCTCTGGTCATCTCACGGCTGGACTATTGCAACTCCCTCTTGGCAGGTCTACCTGCTAATGCCATTCGACCTCTACAGCTCATCCAGAATGCAGCTGCTCGACTGGTCTTCAACCTACCGAAATTTACCCACAATCCTCCGCTCCTCCGCGACCTTCACTGGTTACCGGTGGCCGCAGCATCCGCTTCAAAACATTGGTACCGTGCTGCGAACAGATCGGGTCCGGTCTACATCCAGAACATGGTCAAACCGTACACCCCAGCTTGTTCACTTCGCTCGGCTTCTGCCAATCGACTTGTAGCTCCGTCACTTCGAGCTAAACACTCAACTAAATCACGACTGTTTGCTGTGCTGGCTCCTCATTGGTGGAACGAGCTTCCCATTGACATCAGGACAGCAGAAAGTCTCTACATCTTCCGTCGCAAACTAAAAACACATCTTTTTCGACTATACCTTGAATAGGTAGCACTTAAATGCCGTAGTAGCACTTAAATGTCCCTTACCGATAGCACTTTAGTAGCACTTAAATGTCCCTTACCGATAGCACTTTGTAGTTTAACTTTATTGAAGAAATTGTACTTGCTTGATTCTTGTTGTTCTGAGTTTGGACTCATGGTTTAATGCACTTATTGTAAGTCGCTTTGGATAAAAGCGTCAGCTAAATGACATGTAATGTAATGTAATGCATACAAAGCCATCCCCCTCCCCCACCTGGGACAGTCGGATCATCTCACATTGTTCTTAATCCCCAAATACGTACCACTCATTAAACGTGAGAAACCATCAGTGAGAGCAGTCAAAGTTGGTCAGGCAAGCGGACTCTCCACTACAGCACCGGTTTCAACACACGGCCTGGAGTATGTTTGGACATTGACTCTTTTGCCTCCTCCGTTCTTGACTACATCAGTACCAACATTGATAGCGTCACCTCCGTCAGACACATCAAGATGTTCCCGAATCAGAAGCCATGGATGAGTAGTGAGGTCCGCCTACTACTGAAGGCCCGCAACATCGCCTTCAGATCAGGTGATCTGCAAGCCTACAGCTCATCCAGAGCCAACCTGAAGAGGGGCATCAAGAGGGCCAAGCACAGCCACAAGCTAAGGGTTGAGGAGTACTTCCACAACAACTCCGACCCTCGGCGCATGTGGCAAGGCATCCAGGCCATTACGGACTACAAATCCTCCAATACCACCCACCCAACCGGCGACACCTCCCTTCCTGATGAGCTGAACAACTGTTATGCTCGCTTTGACAGGGATAACCAGGAGGCGCCCATCATAACTGTGCCCCCTGCAGACCACCAGCCCCTCCCCCTCTCCCCCACGGATGTGTGGATTGCGCTGCGCAGCATCAACTCACGTAAGGCTGCGGGCCCTGACGGCATCCCGGACGTGTGCTCCAGGCCTGTGCTGGGCAGCTGACTGGGGTCCTGACTGACATCTTCAACCTGTCACTGGCCCAAGCAGCTGTGCCAACGTGCTTTAAAGCCACCTCTATCGTGCCAGTGCCCAAACACGCCACTGCAGCGAGCCTTAGCGACTTTCGCCCCGCTGCACTTACACCCATCATCATGAAGTGTATGAGAGGCTGGTCTTGGCTCATCTGAAAACCTGCTTACCACCCACACTGGACCCCCTCCAATTCACCTACCGCCAGAACAGGTGTACAGAAGACGCCATCTCCACAGCGCTTCACTCCGCTCTCTCTCCTGACCACCAGGGGTGACTCCTCTGGTTGTATAGAAGTCTATGTTAATTTAAGATTTAAGAATAATGATCTATTATTTGTATTAATTTAAGGGGTTTTATTTTGAAGGTTATATGCCAACTCTGCAATGAAATCCACATTCAAGCTTCTCAAGACTCTTATTTTGAAGGTGACTCCGCAAGCGGCAGCTGACCCGGATGTTCCTCCATTAGCAACATGGCGGCCGCCGTCAGCAGCAACATTGTCGTCTCGTTGTTGCGTTGCTAAAGTGTCAGTTAGCTCCTTCAGTCCTGATCCAGCAGAGTCTCTGTATGTCTGGATAAACCTCTGAATGGACTTCTAGAGGTTCACCTTTGTTTCTGGATGTTGTTCCTCGGACTCATCTCCCGGTAGCCTACAAAGATATTCAAGTTAGCTTAGCATGCTAACAGACCGACGGGGACGGAAGTCAGCAACACAGCGCTAGTCCCAGTTTAAAGGAGAGCAAACGGGCTTTGTGACGGAGTTTGTGTGGAGGAAACGTTTCTGTCGTTGTGTGAAGATGTCTAAAGTCCAAATGCTGAGATGTTTAGTCAACCAGCGACTAACTGCGGCTGCGCAAGAGATATTTGGGCTGTTTGAAAGAACCATAGCAGAGTACGAGGAGGAACTTTGTAGTTCCAGAGAGGAGAACGAGCGACACCGGAAACGACTGGACGCTGTGTTCAACCCGGAAGTCCGGAATCAAAGAGCAGGTTGGTTCATGAAACAAGGGCCGTTTATCAATACCAAGTCCGCTAAGTACAGACTTGTGTACACACATATATATATATATATATATATATATATATGTGTATATATATATATGTGTATATATATATATATATATATACACACACACACACACACAAATGTATATGTCGCTAACGGAATTGTTTCCAAATCTCGTGCAGATTTTAGCTAATAAAATGTCACTTAAAATATTGATAGAAATGATCGTATCACGTTTTCAGCTGATTTAATGATGTTAAACTAAGCTTTAACTTCTTACCTTTCGAGCTAAATATGGTTTTAATTGTTTGAGTTATCTTTGCCTTTACTAGAGCCAGTTAAAGGACGCTATCGTCGGTAAACTAGCCGTGCGCTGGGCTTGTCCTGATCCGGCCAAACTTCTATCGTCGTAGTAAACACACGGCGCTTCTGGTTTTTCGGGGATATTAACTTGTTACACGGTCACCAACATGCTGTCAACATATCCGGGACCGTAGTTCTGTCCTTCACAATAAGATATCACGCTTCAACAAGTCCACACTATGCAATAAAAGCTCCGTAGTTTCCATTTGAGTCTATACCACCACCTGCTGGATGTTCTGTTAAACTCTTCTCATGTCACCAGCTCGTGCATGACCTTTAAAAATTATGCACACACAAATCTTGTATATAACAATTACTATCAACACAGTGCAGAGTAAGAGTTCTATTACAACTAAAAGTCTTCATGATTGAAAAGCTACATTGTTAAAGCAAAAGACAAATGACTTGTGCACATCTTGGAAAAGATGATAAATATTTATTTAAATACAAGAGACAAAAACAAAATACAAAAGAGACAAAATACAAGTAACATTTAAAATAATCCTCCTCATCCCAGCGCACTCACACACACACACACACACACACACACACACACGTGTGATTCCACGTGTGGCAGCGGTCACACTGGACCCACGACTCCAGTCCCTCAGAGCTCTCGGGAGGGTCGGGTTCTGCATCGGCCACACAGAAAATGATCAGATCTTCACGCGTTGGCATACAAAGAAAGTTAACATTAAGTAGACTACCGGTGGATGTCGTGGGTCCACAGACGAGGAGCTGGATGATGAGCTCTCTGCAGGTTGGGACGCTGTATGAACAACAGAAAAAGAATAACCATGTTTTGTTTAGTCTTCATCGTGACTAATGTCACCATCATGCTATAATGTTTTTTTTCAGGTTACATAAAACATTTACAGTGAGAGGGAGAGGAAGGTCTTTGGTCACATCCCGCTGCCGATGTTGAAGGCTCTAAAATAATAATCATATTTTATTATAACAATACTAAAATACCTAATGCATTTAGATTTATGTGTGAATCCAAATGCAAAATAAGTGTGCGCTGACCAGGAGACGGGGGAAGGTGGCGTGTCCCTCAGCAGGCAGCCGGGGACCGTGGGAGGCACAAGAGGGGACGGAGCGGGATGAGGGACCGGCGATGGAAAGTCCGGAGCTGGTGGCCGAGGTAGCCCCGAGGGACACTGGTCTTCTGCAGCTGGGGCCGGAGCCGCCAGACGGGGTAGAGGAAGTGGCTGCCGGGCCGGTGTTTTCGGCCCGCTGCTGCTCTCTGGCCTTTCTGACCAGAGCTTGAGCCTCCCTCCTCAAAGCTCGGTCCTCCACTTCCTCAATCACATCAGACATCTCCTGGGCGGTCAGTAAGCTGGCCGTGGTGACGCTCCTCCTGACCTTACCGGTGTGGCGGTTATAATTTATTTCGGCCAGGAGGTGGGCCAGGTCAAGTGAAATCCAGCCTGATGTCACCAGGGGATGGGTGATGTAAGGATTGGGAGGGGAGGGGGAGAGGTAGGTGGAGGTTGGTTCTGGGGATGGGGTATATGGGGTGGATTCAAAAGATGGGGTAAAGGGGATGTTGGGAGGGAAGGGCGACATCAGGCCCAGCCCAGGAAGATGCTGATGGGGTTGGCGGAGGAGGTGAGGAGGGCACACACCCGTGACCAGTCAATGGCCATTGGGTCCAGAGGGTAGAGGCCACACCTCCTGAACCCAGTCACCACCACTCTCCGACCCTTCACCGTCTGGTAGGAGTCTCTTAGGACCCTTGAAAACTCCTTCTTAGAAACCAAGGAGGAGTGGCTCACTGCCGACAGATCTCCTGTAACACCAGAGAAATCTGCCTTCAAGGGTCCAAAGAAACTCACATCCAAAGGCTGAAGGATGTGAGACGAATGAGGTGGCAGGCACAAAAGAATGACCCCCTCCCTCTGTGCCGCCCGGACCAGCTCTGGATCCAGGTGGGACTGATGTCCATCCATTAAGAGCAGCAGCGGCCGATCCTTCATAGCGAACTTCAAGAAGTGCCCGACAAACCACTTCCTAAACAGCTCACTGTCAATGTACCCTGCTGGCGACTTCCCGTAGAGGGCATCGGGAACCCCTTCCTTGTTATAGGGGCCCCCTGGATATACCCGGTGATGTGGTCCCTGGTTTGTTGGACCTGCCTGTAACCATGTTTAGTCCCCGGGGTCCAGCTGAGTCCAGCTCGTTGCAGTTGTATACTTAACAGGGTTTCTCCCTCAACCCGTGCTCCTCCAGGCTGGTGGTGAGGAGCCTAAAGTACTCCTCTATTGGCCCCCTCTTGGCACAGGATGCCCTCCCACGGTCAATGATGTCTGGGGTCCAAGCGGTAAGGCGATGGTGGTGCCGCTCCCGGAAGTTAATCCACCACGTCTGGCCAAGCACGGTCATAAATGGCCAGAGCGTGGGCCAGGACCTGAGGCTTCGTCAGTGGAAGCCATAACTGGCAGAGTACAAGCAGTACTCCGCCAGGGAATTCTCATCTTCAGGGGTGAGGAGTGTCCTCTGACCCAGGACACAGTCAGAGGACTCCCTTCCACTGACTCGGTCACTCAGGCTGGACGTCGGGACCCCAAACTGCTGGGCTGCCTGCCGTAGTGAGCCTGCCTGTAGGGCCTGCGTTGGCCTCCTGGGACCACTTCCTCATCTTCCTCTCCCTCTTCCGGATTTGCCGGATGTTTGGCATCTGCAAAAACACATTCATTTTGGCACAGCCAGAAATTAAATTGAAAATTTGTTTTAAATGTCTTAATAAAGTTGATTAAATTGCCAGTTCACCATGTATAGACACATGCATATTTACCACATGCATAGACATATATGTATATATATTTACCGTAAACTATTGCAGATTTACAATTTCTATATCCATCTTTTCTTTTCTTGTAAAGGTGACAGTTTTCGTGCAGTTGATATTTTATATTTTTACACGATGTCTAAATCACCGACACAGAGAATCAGTTTTCATCTTTCATGATCATCATTATATAGGCTTGTATTTCATTGTTTGAGGTTTCTCAGATGTATGAATGTATTTTATTATTCTCCACAGACCTCCAGCAGCTGTTGGTGGTTCAAGAAGAGGTTCCCCCTGAGCAGCAGGACTGGATCTCCAGTCTAGACCAGGAGGACCCAGAGCCCCCCCACATTAAAGAGGACCAAGAGGACCCAGAGCCCCCCCACATTAAAGAGGACCAGGAGGACCCAGAGTCCCCACACATTAAAGAGGAACAGGAGGACCTCTGGACCAGTCAGGATGGAGAGCAGCTTCAAGGTCTGGAGGAGGCTGGTATCAAGTTCTCATTCACTCCTCTGAAGAGTGAAGATGAAGAAGAGGAAGCTCAGTCTTCTCAGCTTCATCAAAGACAAACTGAACACATGGAAACAGAAGCTGATGGAGAGGACTGTGGAGGACCAGAACCAGACAGGAAGTCAGATCCACATAGACCTACAGAACCAGATATTGATGAGAAGACTGGAGACTCTTCTGAACCTGAGACTGATGACTGTGATGATTGGAAGGAAACCAGAGAACCTCAGTCAGGTTTAAACTCTCTGAATAATGAGGAATTTTATGTCAGTGATTCACAATTTAGTTCTGGAGAGAAACCATTAAGCTGCTCTGAATGTGGGGAAAGATTTCACATGAAGGAAGGTTTGAAGAAACACATGAGAATCCACGCAACAGAGAAACCTTTCAGCTGTTCAGTCTGTAAGAAATCTTTTAAACACAGTGCAAGTGTACAGAGACACATGGTAATCCACACGGGAGAGAAACCGTTCAGCTGCTCCGTCTGTAAAACATCTTTTACACGGAGTGGAAATTTACACAGACACATGTTAACTCACACAGGAGAGAAACTTTTCAGTTGCTCAGTCTGTAAAAAATATTTTACACACAGGGGAAATTTGCAGAGACACATGTTAACTCACACAGGAGAGAAACCTTTCAGCTGCTCATATTGTGGTAAAGATTTTACACGGAGGGGACATTTAGAGGTACACATGTTAACTCACACAGGAGAAAAACCTTTCAGCTGCTCAGATTGTGGTAAAGGTTTCACTGTCAGGGGAAGCCTGAAGAAACACATGCTAATCCACACAGGTGTGAAACCGTTCAGCTGCTCAGTCTGTAATAAATCCTTTTTACAGCAATCATCTTTGCAGACACACATGCTAATCCACACAGGAGAGAAACCATATCGCTGCTCAGAGTGTGATGAAACATTTCTGTGCAATGGACAACTGAAGGTGCACATGGTAAGTCACACAGGAGAGAACTCCCTTTAGTGGTTTTGATAAAGTTGACATTAATTCCACTCCCTCACTTGTAAATAAGACCTTGAGGTACTGGATCTCCCTCGCTTGGGGTAGTGACTCACCTCCAACTGGGAGGAGTCTATCCACCGATCTCCTTCAGAGAACCATGGCCTCAGACTCAGAGGTCCTGACTCATCCTGACTGCTGCCCACTGGGCTGACAGAGCGTGGTCACGGTCCTAAGCAGGAGAAACTCTGAACAAGTCATAAAAACCCAGTAACCACTACGAAGCGATCTCCAGTACGAGGCTATTATCTGGCAGAGGTCACCTTGTTTGTTTTGTTTAACTTTAACTGTCCTGTTAACTTGTCATTGGGTATTTTATGGACCTCCGAGTCCCGTATGTTTGTAATTGTATAAAACATTTTGTGTTGATCTCTAATATTATTGACTTTGATCAGTATTGTTAAGATAAATAAACTCTGTTTGAGTTTTAAAGAGCCGTTTCTGTGATTATTTTCTGCATGTGTTGTGATGATAGCTGGTTGTTATCGTCAGTTCTCAGATTCAAACCTTCACTGTTCACTCTAAATGTGGAAGAGTACTTTAAAGGACTGTTGGCATTTTTAGGGAACAGACATTTTTTGTCTGCAATGATCCGTTTAAGTCCTTCACGACCACAAAGTCGCCTGTGGTGCAGAGTTGAGGGTGTTCACCGATGATTGGGAAGAAACTGTTCCTGAGCCTGCTGGTCCTGGAACGGAGGTTCTTGTAGCGCCTCCCAGAGCGAAGGAGGGCAAACCGTCCATGGCTGGGGGGTCCCTGACGATGCTGCGTGCCCTCCGCAGGCAACGCTCAAGGTGGATGGACTGAATGTCAGGGAGTGAAGTTCCGGTGATGCGTTGAACAGTTTTAACCACCATTTGCAGGAGATGGCGGTCTGAAGCAGTTCCCATACAGGACTGTGATGCCGTTAGTAAGGATGCTCTCGATGGTGCAGCGGCAAGTTCACCAGGATCTGAGGAGACATGTGGATCTTCTTCAGTCTCCTCAGGAAGAAGAGACGCTGGTCTGCATTCTTGACCAGCGTTGAGATGTTTAGGGTCCAAGAGGTCCTCGGAGATGTGGACACCCAGAAACCTGAAGCTGGAGACACGCTCAACCTCCGTTCCGTTGATGTGGACGGGGGCGTGTGTGCAGCGTTTGGTCTTTCTGAAGTCCACAATGATCTGCTTGGTCTTTCCGGTGTTGAGGGCAAGGTGGTTGTTGGTGTACCACAGCACCAGTTGCCGGACCTCCTCCCTGTAGGCCGACTCATTGTTGTTGATGAGGCCCACCACCGTTGTGTCGTCTGCAAACTTGGTGTTGGAACCATGTACAGGCTTGCAGTCGTGGGTGAACAGGGAGTAGAGGAGAGGACCCAGCACACAGCCCGTGGAACACCAGTGCTCAAGGTGAGGGTAGAGGAGGTGTGATTACCTAACATACTGGGTTCTGTTGGTTAGGAAATCTATTGTCCAGCTGCAGAGGGAGGTGTTGATGCCACGGTCACCTAGTTTGGAGGAGATGATGGTGTTGAATGCTGAACTGAAATCGATGAACAGCATTCTCATGTAAATGTTTTTATTGTCGAGGTGGGAGAGGGCGGAGTGAAGCGCTGTGGAGATGCAACCAGAGGAGTCGCCCCCTGGTGGTCAGGAGAGAGAATGCAGCTTTAACACATGAAGCATAGACTTCTATACAACCAGAGGAGTCGCCCCCTGGTGGTCAGGAGAGAGAATGCAGCTTTAACACATGAAGCATAGACTTCTATACAACCAGAGGAGTCGCCCCCCTGGTGGTCAGGAGAGAGAATGCAGCTTTAACACATGAAGCATAGACTTCTATACAACCAGAGGAGTCGCCCCCTGGTGGTCAGGAGAGAGAATGCAGCTTTAACACATGAAGCATAGACTTCTATACAACCAGAGGAGTCGCCCCCTGGTGGTCAGGAGAGAGAATGCAGCTTTAACACATGAAGCATAGACTTCTATACAACCAGAGGAGTCGCCCCCTGGTGGTCAGGAGAGAGAATGCAGCTTTAACACATGAAGCATAGACTTCTATACAACCAGAGGAGTCGCCCCCTGGTGGTCAGGAGAGAGAATGCAGCTTTAACACATGAAGCATAGACTTCTATACAACCAGAGGAGTCGCCCCCTGGTGGTCAGGAGAGAGAATGCAGCTTTAACATATGAAGCGTATACTTCTATACAACCAGAGGAGTCGCCCCCTGGTGGTCAGGAGAGAGAATGCAGCTTTAACACATGAAGTGTAGACTTCTATACAACCAGAGGAGTCGCCCCCTGGTGGTCAGGAGAGAGAATGCAGCTTTAACACATGAAGCGTAGACTTCTATACAACCAGAGGAGTCGCCCCCTGGTGGTCAGGAGAGAGAATGCAGCTTTAACACATGAAGCATAGACTTCTATACAACCAGAGGAGTCGCCCCCTGGTGGTCAGGAGAGAGAATGCAGCTTTAACATATGAAGCATATACTTCTATACAACCAGAGGAGTTGCCCCCTGGTGGTCAGGAGAGAGAATGCAGCTTTAACACATGAAGCATAGACTTCTATACAACCAGAGGAGTCGCCCCCTGGTGGTCAGGAGAGAGAATGCAGCTTTAACACATGAAGCATAGACTTCTATACAACCAGAGGAGTCGCCCCCTGGTGGTCAGGAGAGAGAATGCAGCTTTAACACATGAAGTGTAGACTTCTATACAACCAGAGGAGTCGCCCCCTGGTGGTCAGGAGAGAGAATGCAGCTTTAACACATGAAGCATAGACTTCTATACAACCAGAGGAGTCGCCCCCTGGTGGTCAGGAGAGAGAATGCAGCTTTAACACATGAAGCATAGACTTCTATACAACCAGAGGAGTCGCCCCCTGATGGTCAGGAGAGAGAATGCAGCTTTAACACATGAAGCATAGACTTCTATACAACCAGAGGAGTCGCCCCCTGGTGGTCAGGAGAGAGAATGCAGCTTTAACATATGAAGCATATACTTCTATACAACCAGAGGAGTCGCCCCCTGGTGGTCAGGAGAGAGAATGCAGCTTTAACACATGAAGTGTAGACTTCTATACAACCAGAGGAGTCGCCCCCTGGTGGTTAGGAGAGAGAATGCAGCTTTAACACATGAAGCATAGACTTCTATACAACCAGAGGAGTCGCCCCCTGGTGGTCAGGAGAGAGAATGCAGCTTTAACACATGAAGCATAGACTTCTATACAACCAGAGGAGTCGCCCCCTGGTGGTCAGGAGAGAGAATGCAGCTTTAACACATGAAGCATAGACTTCTATACAACCAGAGGAGTCGCCCCCTGGTGGTCAGGAGAGAGAATGCAGCTTTAACATATGAAGCATATACTTCTATACAACCAGAGGAGTTGCCCCCTGGTGGTCAGGAGAGAGAATGCAGCTTTAACACATGAAGCATAGACTTCTATACAACCAGAGGAGTCGCCCCCCTGGTGGTCAGGAGAGAGAATGCAGCTTTAACACATGAAGCATAGACTTCTATACAACCAGAGGAGTCGCCCCCCTGGTGGTCAGGAGAGAGAATGCAGCTTTAACACATGAAGTGTAGACTTCTATACAACCAGAGGAGTCGCCCCCTGGTGGTCAGGAGAGAGAATGCAGCTTTAACACATGAAGCATAGACTTCTATACAACCAGAGGAGTCGCCCCCTGGTGGTCAGGAGAGAGAATGCAGCTTTAACACATGAAGCATAAACTTTTATACAACCAGAGGAGTCGCCCCCTGGTGGTCAGGAGAGAGAATGCAGCTTTAACACATGAAGCATAGACTTCTATACAACCAGAGGAGTCGCCCCCTAGTGGTCAGGAGAGAGAATGCAGCTTTAACACATGAAGCATAGACTTCTATACAACCAGAGGAGTCGCCCCCTGGTGGTCAGGAGAGAATGCAGCTTTAACACATGAAGCATAGACTTCTATACAACCAGAGGAGTCGCCCCCTAGTGGTCAGGAGAGAGAATGCAGCTTTAACACATGAAGCATAGACTTCTATACAACCAGAGGAGTCGCCCCCTGGTGGTCAGGAGAGAGAATGCAGCTTCAACACATGAAGCATAGACTTCTATACAACCAGAGGAGTCGCCCCCTGTTGGTCAGGAGAGAGAATGCAGCTTTAACACATGAAGCATAGACTTCTATACAACCAGAGGAGTCGCCCCCTGGTGGTCAGGAGAGAATGCAGCTTTAACACATGAAGCATAGACTTCTATACAACCAGAGGAGTCGCCCCCTGGTGGTCAGGAGAGAGAATGCAGCTTTAACATATGAAGCGTATACTTCTATACAACCAGAGGAGTTGCCCCCTGGTGGTCAGGAGAGAGAATGCAGCTTTAACACATGAAGCATAGACTTCTATACAACCAGAGGAGTCGCCCCCTGGTGGTCAGGAGAGAGAATGCAGCTTTAACACATGAAGCATAGACTTCTATACAACCAGAGGAGTCGCCCCCTGGTGGTCAGGAGAGAGAATGCAGCTTTACCAAATAAAGCTTTGGCTTCACTTTAAAGAACTGAAGGCTGCCACTCATCAGATCCAGATGCTGGTCTGTGGTCCTACTCTTCATAGGGTGACGCTCTAGCATCAGTTTCAGACGTGGTAGTTTCCACTCATTACATGCAGTGTCTTTAAAAATATACTTCACAGGAAGTTGGGTTGAGGAAACCTGGTTGACGTCAACCTGACGGACAAACAGCTGTTTGCTGGATGAAAGTCCTGTGATGGTTTACACGAGATAACAAACACTCGTAGTTAATGGCTTTGTTTGTTTGTCTTTCTATTTTGCTGGGCCTTTCCACTTCCTGTAGCGTCTCTAGTGCCCTTAGAGCCTCATTTGTGTAAATAATGAATCGCTGCTGCTTATATTAGATATAATTGATCAATAAACCTGGTGTTATTCAGGTGAAATATGAATTTGAGGCCCTGCTTTGACCTCATTTCTCAATTTAAACTCTTCAGGGATTCCTCTGGGTTGCGATACACCATCTAAATATACGTTGCCTCCTCTGCCTTGTTTACTCTAATTATGTTTTCTACGCCTTCATGCTCATCCAATAACTATCGGCTACGGCCATGTCTGCTCACTCAAAGCCCTGAGAGTGAAAACCATCATGGTTATATTTTGACATCACACCACACAGGTGTAGTAGTGAAGACAGGTGTCATACACAGGGTTCAACCTACATGACCTCTACAACTAAAAAACTCCCAAACTATTTTTGCAGCAACAAAAACAGATGAAATATTAGATGTATTATTATTATTATTATACTCTGATACCAACACGGGCTGCACGGTGGTGTAGTGGCTAGCACTGTCGCCTCACAGCAAGAGGGCCGTGGGTTTGATTCCCGGTCGGAGCGGTCCTTCTGTGTGGAGTTTGCATGTTCTCCCCGTGGCAGCGTGGGTTCTCTCCGGGCTCTCCGGCTTCCTCCCACAGTCCAAAGACATGCTGCAGGTTAATTGATCTCTAAATGTCCCATAGGTGTGAATGTGAGAGTGAATGGTTGTATGTCCCTACATGTGCCCTCGATGGACTGGCGGCCTGTCCAGGGTGTCCCCTGCCTTCGCCCTATGTCAGCTGGGATAGGCTCCAGCACCCCGCGACCCTAATGAGGATAAGCGGTATTGAAAATGGATGGATGGATGGATGATACCAACACTGTATACGTGTATCTTCCGTTTAAATAAAGGTTGAATATCATTTTACCTTTTTATTTGATGACATCTCCATGACGTCGGAGCCATTGAGGAAAACAACATATTTATTAAAACTTGTGTTGATAAAAGTGTGTTCGATGAATTCCATTCTTTAAACTGTGGATTTCTTTTTGTCATTTAGCTTCCTGCGAGTGTTCCTGGACCTTTATTCTGAAGCGCGTCTGCCCCGGAAGTTCTCTCCTCCAACGTCACACAACATTAGCAACATGGCGGCCGCCGTCAGCAGCAACATTGTCGTCTCGTTGTTGCGTTGCTAAAGTGTCAGTTAGCTCCTTCAGTCCTGATCCAGCAGAGTCTCTGTATGTCTGGATAAACCTCTGAATGGACTTCTAGAGGTTCACCTTTGTTTCTGGATGTTGTTCCTCGGACTCATCTCCCGGTAGCCTACAAAGATATTCAAGTTAGCTTAGCATGCTAACAGACCGACGGGGACGGAAGTCAGCAACACAGCGCTAGTCCCAGTTTAAAGGAGAGCAAACGGGCTTTGTGACGGAGTTTGTGTGGAGGAAACGTTTCTGTCGTTGTGTGAAGATGTCTAAAGTCCAAATGCTGAGATGTTTAGTCAACCAGCGACTAACTGCGGCTGCGCAAGAGATATTTGGGCTGTTTGAAAGAACCATAGCAGAGTACGAGGAGGAACTTTGTAGTTCCAGAGAGGAGAACGAGCGACACCGGAAACGACTGGACGCTGTGTTCAACCCGGAAGTCCGGAATCAAAGAGCAGGTTGGTTCATGAAAGTAGATGAGAACGTGCGGCGTGTTAAAATATGTTCATCACACATTCAAGAGTTAAGTACATGTTATTAAATGAATAATAATCAAATTAGTGAAAACAAAATGTAGCCTTTGAGAGAAAGGGATTTGTTCTTCTTCTGCTGAAGGTTCATTGTACGTCAATTCATGATTTCCATTATTAATGCTAAACTAGGTGGAAACACTAATGCTCTGTTTATATTCTTGTGACGTTGTTCCATGTCAACTTGCTTAAACTCTATTATGCTCACTGTGCTGTGCGCCTGGTGGGGTGCAGCAGGAGTTCATGCCAGGCAGTCCGGTGTTGGTGGCTGGTACAGTGGGTGTGCTTTCGGTCCAGAGAATGGAAGACGCTGTTCTCCAGCCTGACAAGGGGTTGTTGTCTGGTTCAGAGACCCTCAAACGGTTAGGAGGGTTGTTCGGCCATTTGCCAGAGGAACAGGCTGGGCATTTTGAAGAGCTGGTTTTAAAGTATCCAGGTTTGTTTGGGTCCTTCACTAACTGGATTGAGCAGTTTCTCCTGAGAAGCGTACATATTTGGAGGCTGAAGTAGAGTATATGGTTGATAATGACATTGCAGTGCCTTCATCATCAAGCTGGGCTTCTCCGTATTTGTTGGTGCCTAAAAGTGACAAGACACCCAGGTTCTGTTCAGATTTTCGAAAAGTCAATAAAGTGACGAAGCCAGATTCTTTTCCGTTACCTCGTATGGATGATTGCATAGACCAGGTTGGGGCAGCAAAGTATGGCAGCACATTTGATCTGCTGAAGGGTTACTGGCAGGTGCCCTTGTCCAAAAGAGCACAGGAATGTGGCAGCTTCTATCACCCCATTTGGACTTCTATCACCCCATTTGGACTTCTATCACCCCATTTGGACTTCTATCACCCCATTTGGACTTCTATCACCCCATTTGGACTGCATTCGTATAAAGTGATGCCATTCGGGTTAAGAAATGCACCGGCTGATGAATCGTGTGGTGGCTGGTCTGGCGGGTTGCGTAGTTTACCTGGATGATGTAGTGGTCTATATATATATATTAGAGCATTGTTTGACCGGTTGGCAGAGGAGCCGTGTTGATGCAGGGAGTTGACAGAGCAGTCAGTTTCTTTTCAAAGAAATTCAACCGGTATCAGTTAAATTACTCTGTTCTTGAGAAGGAGGCTCTTGCCTTGATCTGGGCCCTGCAACATTTTGCAGTCTATGTGGGGTCTGGGGTGTCACCAGTGGTGGTCTACACAGACCACAACCTATTGATCTTTCTGCGTACCCTGTGTTGCCCTAACCAGAGGTGGATTAGGTGGTCACTGTTCCTTCAATCTCACGATCTGGACATCCGGCACATTAGAGGCCAGATAACGTGGTCGCGGATGCACTCTCTTGAGCTCCGATCCGGTAGGTCAGATGTAAATATCTCTTGCTGTTATTTCCCTGTGCAAACCCTTTTGAAAGTTACTCCATATGAGCGGGGTGGTTGCTGTGGGGATGGCGTGAGGTCCGGCAGAGTACGCTTTGATGTTGTGTTTGTTAATGTAATCTGTAACTCTGTTCATCTGGTCACATGACATCGGTCCATCCGGGGAGAGGGATCCTCTCTGTTGCTCTCCTGAAGGTTTCTTCACTTTTTTCC
Source organism: Cyclopterus lumpus (assembly GCF_009769545.1). Taxonomy (NCBI): domain Eukaryota; kingdom Metazoa; phylum Chordata; class Actinopteri; order Perciformes; family Cyclopteridae; genus Cyclopterus; species Cyclopterus lumpus. The sequence goes on along the minus strand of NC_046976.1, from coordinate 21,284,684 downwards.
CTCTGAAAGGGTTTTTTCTATCATTTGGGAGTTGTTCCTGATCCGATGTGAGGTCAAAGGTCAGGGATGTCGTATGCGTACAGATTGTAAAGCCCTCTGAGGGGAGTTTGTGATTTGTGATATTGGACTATGTAAAATAAACTGAATTGAATTAATTGTTGGTGATCCTGTGGGACCCTGTCTTATGGGGGTGGGGGTGGGGGTGACGACCCTCTCTGCCACTGGCTCGTGTCCCTGCAGGTGGGCGTGGCCAAGGGTCATCAGGAGAGTGGAAACACCTGGGCCTTGTGTTCCAGTGCTGCATTTAAAAGGCCCTCTGTTCTCAGGAGCGCTCTCTCTCTCGCTGTCCTGAGACCCTGTTTGTCTGTCTGTAGGAGAGTCTGATCCTGACACACTACAACATCTCACACACACACACACACACACACACACACACACACTACAACATCTCACACACACACACACACACTACAACATCTCACACACACACACACACACTACAACATCTCACACACACTTCCCACGCACACACTCACCTCCACCACTGAAACTACTGACTCCACACGCCGCTGGTTATTCTACATAAGTTATGTTCATGCTACCTAAGTTAAATAAAACCCTTTCTGTTAACTACTACTTGTGTGTATCCCCCTTTGTTGTCATGGCCATGCGGCCCGGTTTGTGACAAGTGTTAACATGATAAACGACCTAGGTAGTGATAACAGATCTCCGTACTGGTCTTGTTAGACCTTAGTGCTGATAAAGGACTCATCTCTGTACTGGTCTTGTTAGACCTTAGTGCTGATAAAGGACTCATCTCTGTACTGGTCTTGTTAGACCTTAGTGCTGATAAAGGACTCATCTCCGTACTGGTCTTGTTAGACCTTAGTGCTGATAAAGGACTCATCTCCGTACTGGTCTTGTTAGACCTTAGTGCTGATAAAGGACTCATCTCTGTACTGGTCTTGTTAGACCTTAGTGCTGATAAAGGACTCATCTCTTTACTGGTCTTGTTAGACCTTAGTGCAGATAAAGGACTCATCTCTGTACTGGTCTTGTTAGACCTTAGTGCTGATAAAGGACTCATCTCCGTACTGGTCTTGTTAGACCTTAGTGCTGCGTTCGACACCATTGATCATGACATCCTATTACAGAGACTGGATCAGTCGATTGGCATTTCAGGTACCGCACTAAGTTGGTTTAAATCCTATTTATCAGATCCATCTCAGTTTGTATTTGTAAACGATGAAGCCTCAATGACCACCAACGTTAATCACGGAGTTCCACAAGGTTCTGTGCTTGGACCAATTTTATTGACCTTATATATGCTTCCTTTGGGCAACATTATCAGAAAACACTCCATAAACTTTCATTGCTATGCAGATGATACTCAATTATATCTATGGATCAAACCAGAGGAGACCAACCAGCTCGCTAAAATTCAAGAATGTCTTAAAGACATAAAACATGGATGACCTGCAACTTCCTGATGTTAAACTCAGACAAAACTGAAGTTATTTTACTGGCCCTGAACACCTCAGAGATCAATTATCTGGTGATGTGGTTTCTGTAGATGGCATTGCCCTGGCATCCAACACCACTGTAAAGAATCTCTAGTTATCTTTGACCGAGACTTGTCCTTTAACTCCACGTTAAGCAAATCTCAAGGATTGCATTTTTTCATCTACGTAACATTTAAAAAATCAGGCACATCTTGTCCCAAAAAGATGCAGAAAAGCTGGTTCACGCATTTGTTACTTCCAGACTAGATTACTGCAACTCCTTATTATCAGGCTGCTCTAATAAGTCTCTTAAATCCCTCCAGTTGATCCAGAATGCTGCAGCTCGTGTACTCACAAAAACTAAGAAAAGAGATCACATGACTCCTGTATTAGCTGCTCTGCACTGGCTCCCTGTAAAATCAAGAATCACATTTAAAATTCTTCTCCTCACCTACAAAGCCTTGATTGGTGATGCACCATCATATCTTAAGGAGCTTGTAGTACCATATTGCCCCACTAGAGAGCTGCTCACTAAATGCGGGGCTACTTGTGGTTCCTAGAGTCCTAAAAAGTAGGATGGGAGCCAGAGCCTTCAGTTATCAAGCTCCTCTTTTATGGAACCAGCTTCCACTTTCAGTCCTGGAGGCAGACAGTCACCTCATTCAAGAATAGACTTAAGACTTAACTTAGAGCTAGTTAAACTAATGGTGTCTTATGGCATAATCTAAGTTCTTAATTTAAATATGAATTAAAGTAACATATTTCGATATTAATTAATATATTTTTTAATCCGCTACCAACCACAACGCTACAATTGCAGCCCCAGTCTTCATTTGGTGACCGTTTTCGTGCAGTTTATATTTTTACACGATGTCTAACTCACCGACACAGAGAATCAGTTTTCATCTTTCATGATCATCATTATATAGGCTTGTATTTCATTGTTTGAGGTTTCTCAGATGTATGAATGTATTTTATTATTCTCCACAGACCTCCAGCAGCTGTTAGTGGTTCAAGAAGAGGATCCCCCTGAGCAGCAGGTCTGGATCTCCAGTCTAGACCAGGAGGACCCAGAGCCCCCCCACATTAAAGAGGACCAAGAGGACCCAGAGCCCCCCCACATTAAAGAGGACCAGGAGGACCCAGAGTCCCCACACATTAAAGAGGACCAGGAGGACCCAGAGCCCCCCCACATTAAAGAGGACCAGGAGGGAGAGCAGCTTCAAGGTCTGGAGGAGGCTGGTATCAACTTCTCATTCACTCCTGTCAAGAGTGAAGATGAGGATGAGGAAGAGGAAGCTCAGTCCTCTCATCTTTATCAAAGACAAACTGAAACTGAAACTGATGCTGACGGAGAGGACTGCTCTCAATGTGGGAAAAGATTTCACCTCAAGGGGGATTTGAAGGAACACATGAGACTCCACACAAGAGAGAAACCTTTCAACTGTTCAGTTTGTGAGAAAAGCTTTAAGCGCAAGTCAGGTCTGAAGTTACACATGATGATTCACACAGGAGAGAAACCTTTCGGCTGCTCAGAGTGTGGGAGAGGTTTTATTGGAAGTGGTGATCTGAAGAAACACATGAAAATCCACACAGGAGAGAAACCTTTCATTTGCTCAGTCTGTAAAAAGACTTTTATACAGAGAGGTGCTTTGAAGGGACACATGTTAACTCACATGGATGAAAAACCATTCAGTTGTTCTGTCTGTAAAAAATCTTTTACACAGAGAGGAGCTTTAAAGAGACACATTTTAACTCACACAGGAGAGAAACCATATCGCTGCTCAGAGTGTGGTAGAGGATTCATTGAAAATGGAAGTCTGAAAAGACACATACAAATCCACACAGGTGTGAAACCTTTCAGCTGCTCGGTCTGTAAGAAATGTTTTTCACAGCAATCATCTTTACAGACACACATGTTAACTCACACAGGAGAGAAACCGTATCGCTGCTCAGAGTGTGGTAAAGGTTTCACTGGAAGTGGAGGTCTGAAGAGACACATAAAAATCCACACAGGAGAGAAACCTTTCAGTCTGTTAGACATCTTTTAAACAGAGTGGAAGTGTACAGAGACGCATGTTAAGTCACACAGGAGAGAACTTTTAGTTGTTCTTGTTTTGATAAAAATGACATTAATTCCACTCCCTCACTTGTAAATAAGACCTTGAGGTACTGGATCTCCCTCGCTTGGGGTAGTGACTCACCTCCAACTGGGAGGAGTCTATCCACCGATCTCCTTCAGAGAACCATGGCCTCAGACTCAGAGGTCCTGACTCATCCTGACTGCTGCCCACTGGGCTGACAGAGCGTGGTCACGGTCCTAAGCAGGAGAAACTCTGAACAAGTCATAAAAACCCAGTAACCACTACGAAGCGATCTCCAGTACGAGGCTATTATCTGGCAGAGGTCACCTTGTTTGTTTTGTTTAACTTTAACTGTCCTGTTAACTTGTCATTGGGTATTTTATGGACCTCCGAGTCCCGTATGTTTGTAATTGTATAAAACATTTTGTGTTGATCTCTAATATTATTGACTTTGATCAGTATTGTTAAGATAAATAAACTCTGTTTGAGTTTTAAAGAGCCGTTTCTGTGATTATTTTCTGCATGTGTTGTGATGATAGCTGGTTGTTATCGTCAGTTCTCAGATTCAAACCTTCACTGTTCACTCTAAATGTGGAAGAGTACTTTAAAGGACTGTTGGCATTTTTAGGGAACAGACATTTTTTAAACTTTATCCAGTTTGCACAGTAACATCTTTAGTATGAGTTGGTTAGATTTCCAGTTATAAATATGTAGAGTTGAGTGTTGATCTGGGTTTTCTTTTTGCACCTGCAGTGATGAAGTAGCTCTGGGGGCGGAGCTTTGGGGGCGGAGCTCTTGCGCTCTCCTGACTTACACATCTGGTTTTAACGCGCTCTTTCTTCTTGAACTCACGGTGATGGCGAAAACTCAGTTTCTGGAATATAGTATTTCAGAAGGCAATAATTAAATATACTTACTTATACAGGCCGTTTATCATTATATAAAATATTGTTTTAACGTCAAGTGTGAAGCAACATATGTGTCATTGAAGCTGGTGGCTATTAGCTAGCTAATGCTAGTTTAGGTTAACATGCTAGCTAGCTAGCAATTATTTAACGTAAGTAAATTAAGGGGCATTTTCTCTGGTAGAACGTTAAATGTATTGCTACGCTAAGTGTGTTTCAATGTTGTTCAGATGCCCAAAATGGTTTTGCTTTACGGAAGTGAATTTGTTTGTTTTACCATGACGTGTTTCCATAAAACATAGCTAACGTTAAATGTTAGCTAACGTTATCTTATATAACATTTTATCAGCGCTGTCTGCTCTCCGTGCACAGAAGAAGGCCGGACTACAGACACTCATGGTTAGTTGTGGAGCAGCTGGTGGTTCACAACCATCTCCACTGTCTTCAGAGCGTTGAGCTCCAGGTTGTTCTGGCTGCACCAGGTCACCAGATGGTCAGTCTACCACCTGTAGGCGGACTCATCCCCATCGATGACACCACCCTCATTGGACTCATCTCCATCGATGACACCACCTTCATTGGACTCATCTCCATCGATGACACCACCCTCATTGGACTCATCTCCATCGATGACACCACCTTCATTGGACTCATCTCCATCGATGACACCACCTTCATTGGACTCATCCCCATCGATGACACCACCCTCATTGGACTCATCTCCATCGATGACACCACCTTCATTGGACTCATCCCCATCGATGACACCACCCTCATTGGACTCATCTCCATCGATGACACCACCTTCATTGGACTCATCCCCATCGATGACACCACCCTCATTGGACTCATCTCCATCGATGACACCACCTTCATTGGACTCATCTCCATCGATGACACCACCCTCATTGGACTCATCCCCATCGATGACACCACCCTCATTGGACTCATCTCCATCGATGACACCACCCTCATTGGACTCATCCCCATCGATGACACCACCTTCATTGGACTCATCCCCATCGATAACACCACCCTCATTGGACTCATCCCCATCGATGACACCACCTTCATTGGACTCATCCCCATCGATAACACCACCCTCATTGGACTCATCTCCATCGATGACACCACCCTCATTGGACTCATCTCCATCGATGACACCACCTTCATTGGACTCATCTCCATCGATGACACCACCCTCATTGGACTCATCCCCATCGATGACACCACCTTCATTGGACTCATCCCCATCGATAACACCACCCTCATTGGACTCATCTCCATCGATGACACCACCCTCATTGGACTCATCTCCATCGATGACACCACCCTCATTGGACTCATCCCCATCGATGACACCACCCTCATTGGACTCATCTCCATCGATGACACCACCCTCATTGGACTCATCTCCATCGATGACACCACCCTCATTGGACTCATCTCCATCGATGACACCACCCTCATTGGACTCATCTCCATCGATGACACCACCCTCATTGGACTCATCTCCATCGATGACACCACCCTCATTGGACTCATCCCCATCGATGACACCACCCTCATTGGACTCATCTCCATCGATGACACCACCCTCATTGGACTCATCCCCATCTGAGATGAGTCCAATACTGACTCGTCATCATAAACAAACCAGCAGTGTTATTTGTGCTCAAGTGAGCCATAACTGTCAGTACATTTAAATTGTAAAATATATAAAACAAGTCAAACTCAATATTTCATCAGCGGTGTAAAAATGATCAGGAAAACAATATAAAAATATATTTTTTTATTTTAGAGTCAGTAGTAGTAGTAGTAGTAGTAGTAGTATATTATTATTATTATTCTAAATTATAATTTACTTAACTGAATTTTTTTATTTGATTTTTTACAATATTACAATTAACTAAAAACAATATAATAATAATAAATTATGAACAGTAAATAATAATTTCAAAAATAAAATACAAATAAAATAAGATTAAAATAAGACTCTTTGTAATAACGAATCTAGTTTAATATTGGAATTTTGAATTGAAAATTGTAATCACTTTCAACTAAACAAGATTGCTCCATCAGACAAAAATAAATAAAATGTGCAATCATTTTGTTAGAACAATGCAAATAAAGTTATGTCTGTGCAAAAACCTAATATTTGGCAAAAAATATCTTATTGTGGCAGCAATTAACCTGTTTTGCACTGAATATTATTTCAAGATAATAACAATAAAGCGCAACCTGTAAAAATGTTTCAAACAAGTTCAAATATTTGGCAACAAAGAGTTTTACTCAGTTGTGCACTGCATATCTTTTCAAAACAACAATAACATGCAACCCTTGCAAAACAAAACAGATTGAGTGCAGATATATGGCTTTATACGACCACTCTTAATTCATGTTCAATGTCGAGCTTTTGTTTTGAAGGGCAACAAAGTCAATCTCCTGTAGGACGTGGCGAGTCGCCAAGAATCTTGGCCGTCGCGCATGCGCAAGCGTAACCCGTTATTGTCGTAACATAGCGCCCCACCTGTAACCGCAACCCACTAGAGGGGCCCGTCCCGCAGTTTGAGAGCCACTGAGTGAAGTCAACATAGAAGATCTCAGGCTCTTATTTTGAAGCTGACCCGGATGTTCCTCCATTAGCAACATGGCGGCCGCCGTCAGCAGCAACATTGTCGTCTCGTTGTTGCGTTGCTAAAGTGTCAGTTAGCTCCTTCAGTCCTGATCCAGCAGAGTCTCTGTATGTCTGGATAAACCTCTGAATGGACTTCTAGAGGTTCACCTTTGTTTCTGGATGTTGTTCCTCGGACTCATCTCCCGGTAGCCTACAAAGATATTCAAGTTAGCTTAGCATGCTAACAGACCGACGGGGACGGAAGTCAGCAACACAGCGCTAGTCCCAGTTTAAAGGAGAGCAAACGGGCTTTGTGACGGAGTTTGTGTGGAGGAAACGTTTCTGTCGTTGTGTGAAGATGTCTAAAGTCCAAATGCTGAGATGTTTAGTCAACCAGCGACTAACTGCGGCTGCGCAAGAGATATTTGGGCTGTTTGAAAGAACCATAGCAGAGTACGAGGAGGAACTTTGTAGTTCCAGAGAGGAGAACGAGAGACACCGGAAACGACTGGACGCTGTGTTCAACCCGGAAGTCCGGAATCAAAGAGCAGGTTGGTTCTCTTTGGCTGATGTCGAGTAGTCCTTTTTGGTTAGGACGGTTCTGAGTGAAATGACCCGGAAGTATCTAAGTGGCCGCCATGATAAGAGCTGTTTGAATTCTCTAAATGCAAAGGAAAGGAGCTTCAATGCTTCCTTATTTAGCTCCTTTAGCTTAGGAAACACAGGTCCTTCCTTTAGGAAAGGAAAGGAGCTTCAATGCTTCCTTCCTTAGCTCCTTTAGCTTAGGAAACACAGGTCCTTCCTTTAGGAAAGGAAAGGAGCTTCAATGCTTCCTTCCTTAGCTCCTTTAGCTTAGGAAACACAGGTCCTTCCTTTAAAGGAAAGGAGCTTCAATGCTTCCTTATTTAGCTCCTTTAGCTTAGGAAACACAGGTCCTTCCTTTAGGAAAGGAAAGGAGACAACGCCGCCCCACAACATTTAAAGTGACGAGAACAAACAATCAGATCGTGTAAATAAGGTGTTTCATAAACTATTGTCTGCATATTCTTACCAGATTATAATATCTAGTATTACTATGAACCAGGTTGTTAATAAAGTCTTTTTCTGGCTCCTCATGAACTCTCCTTCACTTCTTTCCTTGACCCTGTGACGTTTTCCTCAGCGGTCAAGGAGAAGTGGTTAGGAATAGACGTTAGGAGGTCATCTGGAGGATGTCCTGATGTTCTCATGTGTGTCCTGGTGTTCTCATGTGTGTTTTGGTGTTCTCATGTGTGTCCTGGTGTTCTCATGTGTGTCCTGGTGTTCTCATGTGTGTCCTGGTGTTCTCATGTGTGTCCTGATGTTCTCATGTGTGTTCTGGTGTTCTCATGTGTGTCCTGATGTTCTCATGTGTGTCCTGATGTTCTCATGTGTGTTTTGGTGTTCTCATGTGTGTCCTGATGTTCTCATGTGTGTCCTGGTGTTCTCATGTGTGTTTTGGTGTTCTCATGTGTGTCCTGGTGTTCTCATGTGTGTCCTGGTGTTCTCTTGTGTGTCCTGGTGTTCTCATGTTCTCATGTGAGTCCTGGTGTTCTCATGTGTGTCCTGGTGTTCTCATGTGTGTTCTGGTGTTCTCATGTGTGTCCTGGTGTTCTCGTGTGTCCTGATGTTCTCATGTGTGTCCTGGTGTTCTCATGTGTGTCCTGATGTTCTCATGTGTGTCCTGATGTTCTCATGTGTGTTCTGGTGTTCTCATGTGTGTCCTGGTGTTCTCATGTGTGTACTGGTGTTCTCATGTGTGTCCTGATGTTCTCATGTGTGTCCTGGTGTTCTCATGTGTGTCCTGATGTTCTCATGTGTGTCCTGATGTTCTCATGTGTGTCCTGGTGTTCTCATGTGTGTCCTGATGTTCTCATGTGTGTCCTGGTGTTCTCATGTGTGTCCTGATGTTCTCATGTGTGTCCTGATGTTCTCATGTGTGTCCTGGTGTTCCCATGTGTGTCCTGGTGTTCTCATGTGTGTCCTGGTGTTCTCATGTGTGTCCTGGTGTTCTCATGTGTGTACTGGTGTTCTCATGTGTGTCCTGATGTTCTCATGTGTGTCCTGATGTTCTCATGTGTGTCCTGGTGTTCTCATGTGTGTCCTGGTGTTCTCATGTGTGTCCTGATGTTCTCATGTGTGTCCTGGTGTTCTCATGTGTGTCCTGGTGTTCTCATGTGTGTCCTGATGTTCTCATGTGTGTCCTGGTGTTCTCATGTGTGTTCTCATGTGTGTCCTGGTGTTCTCATGTGTGTTCTGGTGTTCTCATGTGTGTACTGGTGTTCCCATGTGTGTCCTGATGTTCTCATGTGTGTCCTGGTGTTCTCATGTGTGTCCTGGTGTTCTCATGTGTGTTCTCATGTGTGTCCTGGTGTTCTCATGTGTGTTCTGGTGTTCTCATGTGTGTACTGGTGTTCCCATGTGTGTCCTGGTGTTCTCATGTGTGTTCTGGTGTTCTCATGTGTGTCCTGGTGTTCTCATGTGTGTTCTGGTGTTCTCATGTGTGTCCTGGTGTTCTCATGTGTGTCCTGATGTTCTCATGTGTGTCCTGGTGTTCTCATGTGTGTTCTCATGTGTGTCCTGGTGTTCCCATGTGTGTCCTGGTGTTCTCATGTGTGTTCTGGTGTTCTCATGTGTGTCCTGGTGTTCTCATGTGTGTTCTGGTGTTCTCATGTGTGTACTGGTGTTCCCATGTGTGTTCTCATGTTCTCATGTGTGTCCTGGTGTTCTCATGTGTGTCCTGGTGTTCTCATGTGTGTCCTGGTGTTCTCATGTGTGTCCTGATGTTCTCATGTGTGTCCTGGTGTTCTCATGTGTGTCCTGGTGTTCTCATGTGTGTCCTGATGTTCTCATGTGTGTCCTGGTGTTCTCATGTGTGTTCTGATGTTCTCATGTGTGTCCTGATGTTCTCATGTGTGTCCTGGTGTTCTCATGTGTGTTCTGGTGTTCCCATGTGTGTCCTGATGTTCTCATGTGTGTCCTGGTGTTCTCATGTGTGTTCTGGTGTTCCCATGTGTGTCCTGATGTTCTCATGTGTGTACTGGTGTTCTCATGTGTGTCCTGGTGTTCTCATGTGTGTCCTGATGTTCTCATGTGTGTCCTGGTGTTCTCATGTGTGTCCTGATGTTCTCATGTGTGTCCTGATGTTCTCATGTGTGTCCTGGTGTTCCCATGTGTGTCCTGGTGTTCTCATGTGTGTCCTGGTGTTCTCATGTGTGTACTGGTGTTCTCATGTGTGTCCTGATGTTCTCATGTGTGTCCTGATGTTCTCATGTGTGTCCTGGTGTTCTCATGTGTGTCCTGGTGTTCTCATGTGTGTCCTGATGTTCTCATGTGTGTCCTGGTGTTCTCATGTGTGTCCTGGTGTTCTCATGTGTGTCCTGATGTTCTCATGTGTGTCCTGGTGTTCTCATGTGTGTTCTCATGTGTGTCCTGGTGTTCTCATGTGTGTTCTGGTGTTCTCATGTGTGTCCTGGTGTTCTCATGTGTGTCCTGGTGTTCTCATGTGTGTTCTCATGTGTGTCCTGGTGTTCCCATGTGTGTCCTGATGTTCTCATGTGTGTCCTGGTGTTCTCATGTGTGTCCTGGTGTTCTCATGTGTGTTCTCATGTGTGTCCTGGTGTTCTCATGTGTGTTCTGGTGTTCTCATGTGTGTACTGGTGTTCCCATGTGTGTCCTGGTGTTCTCATGTGTGTTCTGGTGTTCTCATGTGTGTCCTGGTGTTCTCATGTGTGTTCTGGTGTTCTCATGTGTGTCCTGGTGTTCTCATGTGTGTCCTGATGTTCTCATGTGTGTCCTGGTGTTCTCATGTGTGTTCTCATGTGTGTCCTGGTGTTCCCATGTGTGTCCTGGTGTTCTCATGTGTGTTCTGGTGTTCTCATGTGTGTCCTGGTGTTCTCATGTGTGTTCTGGTGTTCTCATGTGTGTACTGGTGTTCCCATGTGTGTTCTCATGTTCTCATGTGTGTCCTGGTGTTCTCATGTGTGTCCTGGTGTTCTCATGTGTGTCCTGGTGTTCTCATGTGTGTCCTGATGTTCTCATGTGTGTCCTGGTGTTCTCATGTGTGTCCTGGTGTTCTCATGTGTGTCCTGATGTTCTCATGTGTGTCCTGGTGTTCTCATGTGTGTTCTGATGTTCTCATGTGTGTCCTGATGTTCTCATGTGTGTCCTGATGTTCTCATGTGTGTCCTGGTGTTCTCATGTGTGTTCTGGTGTTCTCATGTGTGTCCTGGTGTTCTCATGTGTGTACTGGTGTTCTCATGTGTGTCCTGGTGTTCTCATGTGTGTCCTGGTGTTCTCATGTGTGTCCTGGTGTTCTCATGTGAGTCCTGGTGTTCTCATGTGTGTCCTGGTGTTCTCATGTGTGTCCTGGTGTTCTCATGTGAGTCCTGGTGTTCTCATGTTCTCATGTTGGCCCAAAGCTGAATCTATTTTAGGATGCCGATTGGCTAAATTGTCTATCACTCATTTATTTCTTTAATCAGTAATAGGCTAAACTGCTTCTTAGACCCACCTCTTTTGGGCCAAATTGACATGCAGACAGGAAGTGCAGGAAAAGCAGATATTCTATTTTACAAATTTTACTGGGTACATTCCATATTTACAAAACACAAATATTGGCAATTTGTATTTATTATTATTATTATTATTATTATTAATAACAATAATTCTTTTTTTGTTGCTCAAGGTGGGGCCAGACCCCCATGACCCTCTATTGGCCAGCCGCCACTGAGTATTAGTAGTAGTCAGTAATAATAATGGTTGTCATGTTTCCATTTTTAGACCGTTGCCGTTTCCCCTCTTGATAGGGATTGATCCATCTACCACAGATTTAAACTGGATTTCACTCAAATGACAACAACGTGTTCCTTTTATTCAGGTTTAGCCTCCAACTATTTAAATCATCCCATCTAATGAAGCAAAGCTCCGTGAAGCAGAGGGGTGAACAACCTTCAAACAGGAAAAACACATTTCAATACAAATGCACAAATCAAAAGCACTCATCTCAATCTGTGATCAAGCGCCTACTTGCAGTATATTCTATCGTTCACCACATACAGTTATCCCAGCTGTGCCTCCACCAACATGTGGTTAGCAAATAATATAAAAAGTCATAAATCAACCATAAGTCAACCAGATACTTTTACACCAACAATATGTGTCAAACAATTCCCCGTCGCCACACGTGAGCATCTAGCGCTCACGCTAACCAGTGGTGGCAGTGACCACACTGTTGACCACTATAATTAAACAGGAACCTCTTTGTAAAAGAGAGTGAGGAACAGGATCTTCTCCCGAAGAGGCTAGTCATGGAAATCAGTCAGAGTAGAGTTGGTAGTAGTAGTAGTAGAAGAATCAGTAGTAGTAGTGGTAGTAGTATTAGTAGAGTCGGTAGTAGTAGTAGAATCAGTAGTAGTAGTAGAGTCAATAGTAGTAGTAGTGGTAGAATCAGTAGTAGTAGAACAATCAGTAGTAGTAGAAGAATCAGTAGTAGTAGTAGAGTCGGTAGTAGTAGTAGTGGTACAATCAGTAGTAGTAGAACAATCAGTAGTAGTAGAACAATCAGTAGTAGTAGTAGAGTCGGTAGTAGTAGTAGTGGTAGAAGAATCAGTAGTAGTAGTAGAGTCGGTAGTAGTAATAGAAGTAGTAGTAGTAGTAGAGTCAATAGTAGTAGTAGTGGTAGAATCAGTAGTAGTAGAACAATCAGTAGTAGTAGTAGAGTCGGTAGTAGTAGTAGTAGTGGTAGTAGTAGTAGAATCAGTAGTAGTAGTAGAGTCGGTAGTAGTAGTAGTAGTGGTAGTAGTAGTAGAGTCGGTAGTAGTAATAGAATCAGTAGTAGTAGTAGAGTCAATAGTAGAAGTAGTAGAAGAATCAGTAGTAGTAGTAGAAGAATCAGTAGTAGTAGTAGTAGAAGAATCAGTAGTAGTAGTAGAGTCGGTAGTAGTAATAGAAGTAGTAGTAGTAGTAGTAGTAGTAGAATCAGTAGTAGTAGTAGAATCAGTAGTAGTAATAGAATCAGTAGTAATAGTAGAGTCGGTAGTAGTGGTAGTTTTAGTAGTAGAGTCGGTAGTGGTAGTAGTAGTAGTAGTAGTAGTAGTAGTAGAATCAGTAGTAGTAGTAGAGTCGGTAGTAGTAGTAGTAGAATCAGTAGTAGTAGTAGAGTCGGTAGTAGTAGTTTTAGTAGTAATAGTAGTAGTTTTAGTAGTAGAGTCGGTAGTAGTAGTAGTAGAGTTGGTAGTAGTAGTTTTAGTAGTAATAGTAGTAGTTTTAGTAGTAGTTTTAGTAGTAGAGTTGGTAGTTGTAGTAGTAGAATCAGTAGTAGTAGTAGTAGAGTCGGTAGTAGTAGTAGTTGTAGTAGTAGTAGTTTTAGTAGTAGTAGTAGTAGTAGAATCAGTAGTAGTAGTAGAGTCGGTAGTAGTGGTAGTAGAATCAGTAGTAGTGGTAGTAGTAGAGTAGTAGTAGTAGAGTCGGTAGTAGTAGTAGTTTTAGTAGTAGTAGTAGTAGTTTTAGTAGTAGAATCAGTAGTAGTAGTAGTAGTAGTAGTAATAGTAGTAGTTTTAGTAGTAGTAGTAGTTTTAGTAGTAGTAGTAGTAGTAGAATCAGTAGTAGTAGTAGAGTCGGTAGTAGTGGTAGTAGTGGTAGTAGTAGTTTTAGTAGTAGTAGTAATATAATCAGTAGTAGTAGTAGTAGAGTCAGTAGTAGTAGTAATAGAATCAGTAGTAGTGGTAGTAGTAGTAGTAGAGTCAGTAGTAGTAGTAGTAGAGTCAGTAGTAGTAGTAATAGAATCAGTAGTAGTGGTAATAGAATCAGTAGTAGTGGTAGTAGTAGTAGTAGAGTCAGTAGTAGTAGTAGTATATTATTATTATTATTATTATCTACTTAAGCTTTTTTATTTTTTTTTATTTTTTACAATATTATAAATAAATAAATATAATAATAAATGAACAATAAATAATAATAATTTGAAAAAAAAAACTATAAAAACTTTTTTTAAAACAACATCCACTCTTTGTAATAACAAAAACACACAACAGTTTTTAGTTTAGTTTAGTGCTTCATGTCGCCATGACTACAGGAAAGTAGTGAGACCTCTGGATTAGTTAACATGAAATTACAGTTTTCTCAGATGTATGAATGTATTTCATTATTCTCCACAGACCTCCAGCAGCTGTTGGTGGTTCAAGAAGAGGATCCCCCTGAGCAGCAGGACTGGATCTTCAGTCTAGACCAGGAGGACCCAGAGCCCCCCCACATTAAAGAGGACCAGGAGGACCCAGAGCCCCCACATATTAAAGAGGACCAGGAGGACCCAGAGCCCCCACATATTAAAGAGGACCAGGAGGACCCAGATCCCCCACATATTAAAGAGGACCAGGAGGACCCAGACCCCCCACATATTAAAGAGGACCAGGAGGACCCACACATTAAAGAGGAACAGGAGGAACAGGAGGACCAGGAGGACCCACACATTAAAGAGGAACAGGAGGACCAGGAGGACCCACACATTAAAGAGGACCAGGAGGAGCACATAGAACCTCAGTCAGGTTTAAACTCTCTGAATAATGAGGAAGTTAATGTCAGTGATTTAAAATGTAGTTCTGGTGAGAAACCATTAGGCTGCTCTGAATATGGGAACATATATCTCAACGGAGATTTGAAGGAACACATGAGACTCCACACAAGAGAGAAACCTTTCAACTGTTCAGTTTGTGATAAAAGCTTTAAGCGCAAATCACGTCTGAAGTTACACATGATGATTCACACAGGAGAGAAACCTTTCGGCTGCTCTGAGTGTGGGAAAGGTTTTACTGAAAGGGCTAGTCTGAAGAAACACATGAGAATCCACACCGGAGAGAAACCTTTCAGTTGCTCAGTCTGTAAAAAGACTTTTATTCACAGGGGAAATTTAAAGGGACACATGTTAACTCACACAGGAGAGAAACCATTCAGCTGCTCAGTCTGTAAAAAATATTTTACACGGAGTGGACATTTAAAGAGACACATGTTAACTCACACAGGAGAGAAACCATTCAGCTGCTCAGTCTGTAATAAATATTTTACACGGAGTGGACATTTAAAGGGACACATGTTAACTCACACAGGAGAGAACTCCCTTTAGCTGTTCTGGTCTTGGTAAAGTTTACTTTCAGTGACTGGGAGGACTCTATCCACCGCTCTCTGTCCCTTCATCACGTGATCGCTTGTTGCTTTTAAATATTATCCTTGTAATTGTACAATACATTTTTTTTCTTTTACAACGTTATTGAACACAATCATTATTTTTAAGATAAATAAACTTCTATTTTTAAAGAGCAATTTCTGTGATTATTGTGTCCACATGTGTTGTGATGACAGCTGGTTGTGTGTTCAGTGCTCTGATTGAAACCTTCACTGTTCACTCTGAATGTGGAATAGTACCTTCACTTCAGAAACACCAATGTTCAGACTTTATCCACAGTGATGCCTCGTTATTACAGCTTCTTCCCTCTGGTTCTGAGACTCCTTAATTAGTCCTTCACCCTCCATGTGTAATATTTATGTTGTTGTTTGTTTTCTTTCCTATGTAGCAAATTGGGACTAAAATCTAAATTTCATTGTCCTTGCCCTCTCTCCTCTAACTGCACTGTAGGATGGACAGTTCTGGTATGTCTATGCAGGTTTATGGTGGAACCTGCTCTTATAGTGACCTTCGTTTTGCAGTGAAGGCACTCTGCTTTGTTGTTCCCAATATCTTTAAACTGCAGCCAGATGCTGCTTCTCTTTCTAGTGTCACTCATAGTTAAACTACACGACAATGCAAGACGCACACACGCTCCTCAGTCCTCACCGCTCTGTCTCTCTTCACTTGCAGTGGAGTCAAGTGGTGTGTCTGCCCCGCCCCCTCTCTGTTTACACATCCTTAATTCTCACGTGAATGCCGCATGCTGGTCGCCATGCTGGCCAATCATAACAGACCTCTGTCGTAACCAGAGCTGGGACTGAGCAGTGCTCAGTGAGCGCACTGCAAGTGAAACATAAGCAGCGAATGGGCAAAAAACTGGGAGCCGGCTCTTCTGATTCACTACAAAGAGCCGGCTCTCAGAGCCGATGCTTGTGCGCATGACCCATCACTATTAGCAACATGGCGGCCGCCGTCAGCAGCAACATTGTCGTCTCGTTGTTGCGTTGCTAAAGTGTCAGTTAGCTCCTTCAGTCCTGATCCAGCAGAGTCTCTGTATGTCTGGATAAACCTCTGAATGGACTTCTAGAGGTTCACCTTTGTTTCTGGATGTTGTTCCTCGGACTCATCTCCCGGTAGCCTACAAAGATATTCAAGTTAGCTTAGCATGCTAACAGACCGACGGGGACGGAAGTCAGCAACACAGCGCTAGTCCCAGTTTAAAGGAGAGCAAACGGGCTTTGTGACGGAGTTTGTGTGGAGGAAACGTTTCTGTCGTTGTGTGAAGATGTCTAAAGTCCAAATGCTGAGATGTTTAGTCAACCAGCGACTAACTGCGGCTGCGCAAGAGATATTTGGGCTGTTTGAAAGAACCATAGCAGAGTACGAGGAGGAACTTTGTAGTTCCAGAGAGGAGAACGAGCGACAACGGAAACTTCTGGACGCTGTGTTCAACCCGGAAGTCTGGAATCAAAGAGCAGGTTGGTTCATGAAAGTAGATGAGAACGTGCGGCGTGTTAAAATATGTTCATCACAATCATATAACGTAGTTATGGTGACGTCATCCGTTGGTTTACGGACTCGCTTACCGATTTCGCCGTCGCCATCTTGGATTACGGCCGCCGCCATGTTTTCTTTTTCTTTTCTTCCAATGAACGGACGATGCCATATTTGGAATGAGGAGTGACGTAGACGGCTCTGGTCGTGGCAGCGACCTGTCAATCACAGTAGCCTCACTAAACGACCATCGTGCTGTATTGTACCAATGTGTAGAATATGATGAGTAGTCCACGACGTCATTATGGGGTTGTTCTGAAGCACCATGTTTCCTTCAAGTGTTTGTGTCGGTCGGTCCCCCTGAAGCTGTAAGCCTAGGGTGTCATATATATATATATATATATATACACATACACAGGACTGTCTCAGAAAATTAGAATATTGTGATAAAGTTCTTTATTTTCTGTAATGCAATTTAAAAAAACAAAAATGTCATGCATTCCGAAATATTGCAAGCCTTTTATTCTTTTAATATTGCTGATTATGGCTTACATCTGATCTGCGGCCGTATGTCTTGGACACTCGGGTGAAGAGAGGAGCAGAGCTGTCAACTGATCACCACCTGGTGGTGAGTTGGATCAGATGGCGGGGGACTCGGCTAGAGAGACCTGGCAAGCCCAAACGTGTAGTGAGGGTGAACTGGGAACGTCTGGCAGAGGATCCTGTCCGGGAGGTCTTCAACTCCCACCTCCGGAAGAACTTCTCACAAATCCCGAGGGAGGCTGGGGACATGGAATCCGAGTGGACCTTGTTCAAAGCCTCTATTGTGGACGCGGCTGCTCGGGGCTGTGGCCGGAAGGTCATCGGTGCCTGTCGTGGCGGCAACCCTAGAACCCGGTGGTGGACACCGGGGGTGAGGGTAGCCGTCAAACTGAAGAAGGAGGCCTTTCGGGCCTGGCTGGCCCAGGGGTCTCCTGAAGCAGCTGACGGGTACCGGCGGGCCAAAAGGGCTGCAGCGACGATGGTCGCGGAGGCTAAAACTCGGGCATGGGAGGAGTTCGGGGAGGCCATGGAGAAGGACTTTCGGTTGGCCTCAAGGAAGTTCTGGCAAACCATCCAACGGCTCAGGAAGGGAAAGCAGGGTCTACCCCAGGCTGTTCTCAGCAGGGGGGGGGAACTGCTGACCCGGACTGGGGACATCGTCGGGCGGTGGAAAGAGCACTTTGAGGAACTCCTAAACCCGGCCAACATGTCCCCCGGAGAGGGGGCAGCGCCGGAAGACTTTGGGGTGGATTCACCCATATCCCTGGCAGAGGTCGCTAAGGTAGTCAAAAAGCTCCTTGGTGGCAAGGCGCCAGGGGTGGATGAGATCCGCCCTGAGATGCTGAAAGCGCTGGACATTGTTGGGCTGTCTTGGTTGACACGCCTTTTCAGTGTCGCATGGGGGTCGGGAACAGTGCCCATGGACTGGCAGACCGGGGTGGTGGTTCCCATCTTCAAGAAGGGGGACCGGAGAGTGTGCTCGAACTATCGTGGTATCACACTGCTCAGCCTCCCGGGAAAAGCTTATGCCAGGGTGCTGGAGAGGAGGCTCCGACCGCTTGTCGAACCTCAGATTCAGGACGAACAGTGCGGATTCCGTCCCGGTCGTGGAACAGTGGACCAGCTCTTTACCCTCGCAAGATTACTGGAGGGGTCCTGGGAGTTTGCCCAACCAGTTTACATGTGCTTTGTAGACCTGGAGAAGGCTTTCGACCGGGTCCCTCGGGGGTTTTTGTGGGGGGTGCTGCGGGAGTATGGGGTGCCGGACCCGTTGGCACGGGCCATCCGGTCTCTGTATGCCTGCAGTAGGAGCTGTGTTCGTCTCCTCGGTAGTAAGTCAGACACGTTCCCGGTGGGTGTTGGCCTCCGCCAGGGCTGCCCTTTATCACCGGTCCTGTTCGTGACCTTCATGGACAGGATATCTAGGCGCAGCCAGGGGGCGTAGAGGATCCGGTTCGGGAGTCTCGGGATCGCCTCTCTGCTGTTTGCGGATGATGTGGTCCTGTTTGCCTCCTCGGACCGTGACCTCCAGCATTCACTGGGGCGTTTTGCAGCCGAGTGCGAAGCGGCAGGGATGAGAGTTAGCACCTCCAAATCTGAGGCCATGGTGCTCTGCCGGAAACCGGCGGATTGCTCCCTCCAGGTGGGGGCAAACTGCCTACCCCAAGCGAAGGAGTTCAAGTATCTCGGGGTCTTGTTCACGAGTGAGGGTAAGGTGGAGCGGGAGATCGATAGGCGGATCGGTGCGGCTGCAGCAGTAAAACAGGCGCTGTACCGGTCCGTCTTAGTGAAGAGGGAGCTGAGCCGGAAGGCAAAGCTCTCCATTTACTGGTCGGTCTATGTTCCAACCCTCACCTATGGTCACGAACTCTGGGTCGTGACCGAAAGAACGAGATCTCGGATACAAGCGGCCGAAATGAGCTTCCTCCGTAGGGTGGCCGGGCTCAGCCTTAGAGATAGGGTAAGGAGCTCGGACATCAGGGGGGAGCTTGGAGTCGAGTCGCTGCTCCTTCGTGTCGAAAGGAGTCAGCTGAGGTGGTTCGGGCATCTAGTTAGGATGCCTCCTGGACGCCTCCCATTAGAGGTTTTCCGGGCACGTCCAACTGGTAGGAGGCCCCGGGGAAGACCGAGGACACGCTGGAGGGATTATATCTCCCGGCTGGCCTTGGAACGCCTCGGGATCCCCCAGAATGAGCTGGAAAGTGCTGCGGGTGAGAGGGAAGCCTGGGTCGGCCTGCTGAACCTGCTGCCACCGCGACCCGACCCCGGATAAGCGGGTGATAATGGATGGATGGATGGATTATGGCTTACAGTTTAAGAAAACTCAAATATCCTATCTCTAAATATTAGAATATTTCCTCAGACCAAGTAAAAAAAAAAAAGATTTATAACAGCAAAACAAAATCAAACATTTGAAAATGTCCATTAATGCACTCAGTACTTGGTTGGGAATCCTTTTGCACGGATTACTGCATCAATGTGGCGTGGCATGGAGGCAATCAGCCTGTGGCATTGCTGAGGTGTTATGGATGCCCAGGATGCTTCAATAGCGGCCTTTAGCTCATTTGCATTGTTGGGTCTGGTGTCTTTCAGCTTCCTCTTCACAATACCCCACAAATTCTCTATGGGGTTCAGGTCAGGGGAATTGGCAGGCCAATCGAGGACAGTAATGCCATGGTCAGTACACCAGTTACTGGTGGTTCTGGCACTGTGGGCAGGTGCCAGATCATGCTGGAAAATGAAATCCTCATCTCCATAGAGCTTTTCAGCAGACGGAAGCATGTAGTGCTCTAAAATCTCTTGGTACACAGCTGCATTTACTCTGGACTTGATGAAACACAGTGGACCAACACCAGCAGCTGACATGGCTCCCCAAACCATCACTGACTGTGGGAACTTCACACTGGATTTCAAGCAACTTGGATTTTGCTCCTCTCCAGCCTTTCTCCAGACTCTGGCGCCTTGACTTCCAAATGAAATACAACACTTGCTTTCGTCTGAAAAGAGGACTTTGGACCACTCTGCAACTGTCCGGTGCTTCTTTTCCATAGCCCAAGTCAGACGCTTCTTCCGTTGTCTTGAGTTCAGAAGTGGCTTGACCGTGGGAATACGGCTATTGTAGCCCATTTCCCGGACACGTCTGTGAACAGTGGCTTTTGATACCTGGACTCCAGCTTCAGTCCACTGTCTTTGAAGCTCCCCCAAATTCTGGAAGCGACTCTTCTTCACAATGCTGTTAAGGCTGCGGTCATCTCTCTTGGTTGTGCAGCGTTTCCTGCCACATTTCCCCCTTCCAACAGACTTTTTGTGGATGTGCTTTGACACTGCACTCTGTGAACAGCTTGCTCTTTGAGAAATTTCTTTTTGTGTCTTACCCTCCTGATGGAGGGTGTCAATGATGGTCCTCTGGACAGCAGTCAGATCAGCAGTCTTCCCCATACTTGTGATTTTGTTTACTGAACCAAGCTGAGTGTTTTTCAAGGCTCAGGAAACCCTTGCAGGTGTTTCGAGTAAATTAGACGATTCAAGTGATTAGTTAAATACCCTACTAGTATACTTTTTCATGATATTCTAATATTTAGAGATAGGATATTTGAGTTTTCTTAAGCTGTAAGCCATAATCCTAAAAACAATCGGCGCCGCTCGTGTGGCTGCCTTTTACAGTAGCTCCAGCTCACTACCTAGCTTTTTTTTCTTACATTATGTTATTTTGTTACTTCTTGTCGCTTTTTCCCCGTCATATTAGTTACCGTTCCTAATCGGTACATTATGGCAGCTAGACACGTCAAGCTTGTCGTGGTCTATCTGCTGCTAATTGAACTTTTCACCTCCGTGTCTGGGGACCCAGCATGCAGCCATGGTCCAGTTGTTGTTTTTTCAAGGGACCAACTGTTGGCATTCCGGGACGCGGCGGTGCTACTACCCGTGGAGAGACCCGATGTTCCCCGTGAGTTGAGGAGGAAGAAACGTGGATGCCGGGCGGGGGCGGAACGTCGCGCCAGGAGAAGGCGTTACAAACACGTCCTACCCTCCATCATCATGGGAAATGTGAGGTCTCTCTCCAACAAGATGGACGAGCTAGCGGCTCTAACTCGCCATCAGAGTGAATACCGGCAGTGTAGCCTCATGGTGTTCACGGAGACTTGGCTAACGGAGCTAATTCCGGACACGCACGCTACGCTGGACGGGTTCCGCATCATACGGGCGGACAGGACAGTGGAGAGCGGTAAGAGGAAGGGAGGAGGACTGGCAGTGTTTGTTAATGATAGATGGTGTAACTCTGGGCACATCACTGTTAAAGAGCAGACCTGCACAACGGACATTGAGCTGTTAGCTGTTAGCATGAGGCCATACTATTTGCCAAGGGAATTCTCACATGTTATCATGGTGGCTGCGTACATCCCCGCCTCTGCTGCCGCTGAAGCGGCCTGTGACGTCATCCACTCAGCGACGAGCAGGCTGCTGACACAACACCCCAATGCCCTCATCCTTCTCTCTG
Organism: Cyclopterus lumpus; assembly: GCF_009769545.1. Classification (NCBI taxonomy): domain Eukaryota; kingdom Metazoa; phylum Chordata; class Actinopteri; order Perciformes; family Cyclopteridae; genus Cyclopterus; species Cyclopterus lumpus. The sequence goes on along the minus strand of NC_046976.1, from coordinate 21,262,862 downwards.
GGGACTTTAACCATGCCCTCCGTCCTCCACTCTGCCCACATTCACCCAGTACGTCACATGCCACACCAGAGACAATAAGACACTGGATCTCCTCTATGCCAACACCAAGGAGGCATACTTATCATCACCTCTCCCTCCCCTGGGCCGATCTGACCACAACCTGGTGCACCTCCTGCCTGTGTACACCACTCTTGCACAGAAGCAGCCAGCTGTGACCCGCACAGTTAGACAATGGACCGATGGAGCCGAGGAGGCTCTGAAGGACTGTTTTGAGACAACTGTGTGGGAGGTATTCAGTGATGCCCATGGGGAAGACATTCACGGTCTCACCGACTGCATCACAGACTACATCAACTTCTGTGTTGAGAACACCGTACCCACCAGGACTGTACGGTGCTTCTCAAATGGCAAACCCTGGATCTCTCCAAAGATAAAGGCCCTCCTCAAGGAGAAGAAGAGGGTCTTTAGATCTGGCAACAAGGAGGCGCTGAGGACTGTGCAGAGGGAGCTGAGGGTGGAGATCAGGGAGGGTTCAAGGGGCTCAACAAACAGCCTGAGGGGGACCATAAGTGGGTGAATGATCTGAACTCATTTTTTAACAGATTTGACCAGCCATCCTCCCCTCCCCCCACCCAGACCTCCCTGCTGCGGCCGCTGCAGCCCCCATCTTTTGCACCCCCTGCGGATTATTGCCCCCCTGCACCTCCCCCCTTTCTACAGCACTCGGCCCCCCTTCACACCTCTCATACTCATACTCAGCACTCTACGACCGGCAACCCACCCCCACTCCAACACCACACAGCACCACACCCCCCAGCGTGTCCCGTCACCAGGTGAGAAAGGAACTGAGGAGGATCAAGGTGAGGAAGGCCACGGGTCCAGATGGCATCAGCTCAAGGCTCCTCAAATCCTGCGCAGACCAACTGTGCGGGATAGCGGAGCACATCTTCAACTTGAGCTTGAGGCTGGGGAAAGTACCACAGCTATGGAAGACATCCTGCGTGGTACCGGTACCAAAGACCCCGCAGCCCAAGGACCTCAACAGCTATAGGCCGGTGGCGTTGACATCCCACCTGATGAAGACCCTGGAGAGGCTGGTCCTTGTCCATCTCCGCCCCCTGGTGAGCTCATCCCTGGACCCACTTCAGTTCGCCTACCAATCTGGCATCGGGGTGGATGACGCCGTCATCTTCCTGCTGCAGAGATGCCTCTCTCACCTGGAAAAGGCTGGAAGCACTGTGAGAGTCATGTTACATTACTTCTCCAGTGCCTTCAACACCATTCAGCCTTTGCTCCTGAGGGACAAGCTGAAGCAGACCGGGGTGGAACACCACCTCAATGCATGGATCCTGGACTACCTCACCAACCGTCCACAGTATGTACGGATACGGGAGTGTGAGTCAGATCGGGTGTACTGCAGCACAGGGGCTCCACAGGGAACCGTTCTGGCTCCATTCCTCTTCTCCATCTACACATCGGACTTCAAACACAACTCTGCCAACTGCCACCTGCAAAAGTTCTCTGCCGACTGACTCTGCGATCGTCGGCCTCATCTCGGCCGATGATGACAGGGAGTACAGGGAACTGAACCAGGACTTCTTAGGATGGTGCCAGCGGAACCGCCTCCAGATCAACTCCAGCAAGACCAAGGAGCTGGTGGTGGACTTCCGCCGGGGTAAACGCTCTCCTCCAACACCAGTGAGCATCCAGGGACTGGACATTGAGATTGTGAAGTCTTATAAGTACCTGGGTGTTCACTTGAACAATAAACTGGACTGGTCTGACCACGCTCATGCACTCTACAAGAAGGGACAGAGCAGACTCTTTCTGCTGAGGAGACTGAGGTCCTTTGGGGTGCAGGGAGCACTCCTGAAGACCTTCTTCGACTCGGTGGTGGCATCAGCCATCTTTTATGGAGTGGTCTTCTGGTGCAGCGGCATCACAGCAGCTGACAGGAGGAGACTGGACAAACTGGTGGGGAAGGCCAGCAGCGTGCTGGGGTGTCCTCTGGATACTGTGGAGGTGGTGGGAGACAGGAGGATGATGGCCAAGCTATCGTCCCTGATGGACAACACCTCCCACCCCATGCAGGGTACTCTGGCAGCGCTGCACAGCTCCTTCAGCCACCGGCTGATTCATCCCCGGTGTCTGGGGGAGAGGTACCGCAGGTCCTTTCTCCTTCAGCCACCGGCTGATTCATCCCCGGTGTCTGGGGGAGAGGTACCGCAGGTCCTTTCTCCTTCAGCCACCGGCTGATTCATCCCCGGTGTCTGGGGGAGAGGTACCGCAGGTCCTTTCTCCTTCAGCCACCGGCTGATTCATCCCCGGTGTCTGGGGGAGAGGTACCGCAGGTCCTTTCTCCTTCAGCCACCGGCTGATTCATCCCCGGTGTCTGGGGGAGAGGTACCGCAGGTCCTTTCTCCTTCAGCCACCGGCTGATTCATCCCCGGTGTCTGGGGGAGAGGTACCGCAGGTCCTTTCTCCTTCAGCCACCGGCTGATTCATCCCCGGTGTCTGGGGGAGAGGTACCGCAGGTCCTTTCTCCTTCAGCCACCGGCTGATTCATCCCCGGTGTCTGGGGGAGAGGTACCGCAGGTCCTTTCTCCTTCAGCTACCGGCTGATTCATCCCCGGTGTCTGGGGGAGAGGTACCACAGGTCCTTTCTCCTTCAGCCACCGGCTGATTCATCCCCGGTGTCTGGGGGAGAGGTACCACAGGTCCTTTCTCCTTCAGCCACCGGCTGATTCATCCCCGGTGTCTGGGGGAGAGGTACCGCAGGTCCTTTCTCCTTCAGCCACCGGCTGATTCATCCCCGGTGTCTGGGGGAGAGGTACCGCAGGTCCTTTCTCCCCGCTGCTGTCAGGCTGCACAACAAGCTGAGCTCCCAGTAGGCCACAAACACTTGAACACTTTGGACTTCGCACTGAACAGCACTTTAGCCCAGTTGCCCAGTACTAATACGTTTAAGTACTTTTTAAATTTTTTATTTTTTTTTAAAATTTATTTTATACACTTCATTCTATTTCTAGTCCGTCTATATATATATAATATTCTTCTTGTTTTTTTACTCTTATCTTAATTCTGTTATACTACTTGTTTTACTTATTACTGTGAGCAATGCTGCTGTAATCCTGTAATTTCCCCACTGAGGGACTAATAAAGGATTATTTTATCTTATCTTATAATCAGCAATATTAAAAGAATAAAAGGCTTGCAATATTTCAGTTGATTTGTAATGAATCCAGAATGCATGACATTTTTGTTTTTTTAATTGCATTACAGAAAATAAAGAACTTTATCACAATATTCTAATTTTCTGAGACAGTCCTGTATAGGGTGTCATATATATATATATATATATATATATATATATATATATATATATATATATATATATATATATATAGTGTCAGCAGCGCAAACCAGTCCTTGAAGGTCAAAAAAAGGAAGTTGGTTCATGAATGACTTTAACCATATTGTATGTAATGAAAATGTATATTTGTTATTATTATTATTATTATTATTAGGGCCGAGTACTGACTTCGTTGGAGGACCTACTGTTCTTAAATTCTTTAAATGTTTATTATTATTACCGTACGTGTTTTCGCCTCAATCATGTTCTTAATGGGTTAATTCCAGATTGTTGGTTCCTTCTTTCCGCGTCTCTTCAGATTTAATCACAGTTTTGACCACTTGGTTCAGTTCTACCTTCCTTCTGCCCATCGGCGCCATCAGGTGGATCAATAAAACGTTCAAATGAGTTTTAAGCTCCTAAGCCCAATATGAACAAGCCAGTTATTAAAATAATTGGTCGCTGTACTTCATGACAAGAACTCTTTATTTACCCTGAGATTTAATTTAAGTGATTATTAACAAATTTGGAAGTTTTCCCTAATCTTCCAAAATTGGTAATCTCAGTGTAGTTTCTGTTACTAATGGTGTTTTATGGCATAATCTTGGTTCATAATTTAAATATTAATTAAAGTAACATATTTCGATATTAATTAATATATTTTTTAATCCGCTACCAGCCACAACGCTACAATTGCAGCCCCAGTCTTCATTTGGTGACCGTTTTTGTGCAGTTGATATTTTATATTTTTACACGATGTCTAACTCACCGACACAGAGAATCAGTTTTCATCTTTCATGATCATCATTATATAGGCTTGTATTTCATTGTTTGAGGTTTCTCAGATGTATGAATGTATTTTATTATTCTCCACAGACCTCCAGCAGCTGTTGGTGGTTCAAGAAGAGGTTCCCCCTGAGCAGCAGGACTGGATCTTCAGTCTGGACCTGGAGGACCCAGGGCCCCCCCACATTAAAGAGGACCAGGAGGACCCAGAGCCCCCCCACATTAAAGAGGACCAGGAGGACCCAGAGCCCCCCCACATTAAAGAGGACCAGGAGGAACCAGACCCCCCACACATTAAAGAGGAACAGGAGGACCCAGACCCCCCAATCATTAAAGAGGAACAGGAGGAACTCTGGACCAGTCAGGAGGGAGAGCAGCTTCAAGGCCTGGAGGAGGCTGGTATCAGGTTCTCATTCAGTCCTGTAAAGAGTGAGGAGGAAGCTCAGTTCTCACATACTGAGAACAGAGAAGCCGAGCATTTTAAAACAGAAGCTGGTGGAGAGGAAGTGAGATCCAGCTCAGATCCAATGAGTCCTTCACAACCAGCTGCTGGTGAGACTGATGGCAGTAGATATTGGGAGGAGACTCCGGAACCTCAGTCAGATTTAAATCATCTGCAAAACAATGACGTAAGTGAAGTGGACTGTAATACTGGAAATGCATCAATTAGGTTGTCTGAATGGGCTGCAATCTCTGACCTCAAGGGACGTCTGGAGAAACACACTGAATCCAAAATAGGAGAGAAACCATTTCAATGCTCGGTTTGTGGCAAAAGATTTGAACTACATCGTGCTCTGAAAAGACACATGGCCGTCCACTCGGGGGAGAAACCATTCAGTTGTTCACTTTGTGGTAAAACATTTTCAAAAAAGGGAAACCTGAAAACACACATGACTGTCCACACACGGGAGAAACCATTTAGTTGTTCAGTGTGTGGTAAAACATTTTCACAAAAGGGAAGACTGAACTATCACATGTTTGTCCACACAGGAGAGAAACCATTTAGTTGTTCAGTTTGCGGTAAAACATTTTCACAAAAGGGAAACCTGAAAATACACATGACTATCCACACGGGGGGTAAACCATTCAGTTGTTTCATGTGTGATAGCCATTTCCCAAAAGAGCTAACTCTGAAACGACACTTAGCTGGCCACTTGAGGGAGAAACCATTTAGTTGTTCAGTGTGCGGTAAAGTATTTCTACGAGCACAAGCTCTGAAACAACACGCAATTGTTCACTCAGGGGAGAAACCATTTAGTTGTTCAGTGTGTGGTAAAGCATTCCCACAAGAGCAAAATATGAAACGACATTTACGCATCCACACAGGGGAGAAACCATTTAGTTGTTCAGTTTGTGGTAAAGTGTTTGCACAAAAGGGACACCTACACTATCACAACAATCTCCACAAGGGGGGAGAAAGCATTTAGTTGTCCAACATCAAGTGAAAAATTGACAACACAGAAAAGTATGAAACGACATTTAAAGTCCACATGGGAAAAACTAGTTAGTCGTTGAGTTTGCTATAAAAGATTCTCTTGTCTCTGCTATTTAAAAACTCACCATTGTATTTGTGAGAGCATCAGAAATAAATGAGACCTGGTTAAACACTTAACTGTCAGGCTGATACAGTTTATTCAGCTAAGATGAAGCTTGCTTCTATGATATTGACTCATATGTGATGTATTGTCATGTTTATATTAATCCAAAAAAATGTAAAGTGTTTAACTTTCTTTCTCTTCAGCAACATTTTCTCTCTGGTTTAAATTCATGACTTATTTGATTTTATTTCACTGTAAAAATTGCAATTGTGTTCCATAACTGAAGATTTACTGACGACACACTCTTCATGAGGGATGTTCCTGATACGTGGTTCTAAAGGGGAACCGAGGCTGCACAGACGTGACTTCAAAGGGCATGACTTTACATTTCTACTCTATATTTTAGAGAGAAAGATTGTTCTCCTATTAAATGGATATGTTTCACATTAAGATTTGTCCTTAAAAACAAACTGATATTTAATCACAATACATTTGTATTGATTAAAGTGATATTGTTCGTAATACCTGTTGTAGGAGCTATTTGTTTGATGTTAGTATTTTGTTATTTTATTCACAAGTAGTATTGTTTAATTATTCTAGCTGTTTGTTTATTTGGTTTAGATTTCTGTTTGTTAGGATAACTGATAGTTTTTTTGTATAATTTGTCGTGTTGTTATTTTCTAGGTTTACTTGGTATTGATTATGGCAGCTTGTCTTCAACCCTCCAGACTATTTTTTTTGCAACCGCCCCAAAAATCATCTCAAACACTTTGAAGTCGGTAAACTCTTCATATCCAGTGGCGGCAGGAGGAATTTATTTTTGAAGGGCCATCCAATCAATTTCAGCAAACATCCCATAATGATTCAATGCAAAACAGTATCAAACACGCATTTCTACTTTGTAATTAAATATTTAACATTTAAGGACATGTTATTCATACAATTCAGTATATTTATTTATATATATATATACAAAATCTAATAGAACATTACATGTCATTTAGCTGACGCTTTTATCCAAAGACACTTACAATAAGTAAAAACCATGAGTCCAAACTCAGAACTACAAGAATCAAGAAAGTAACATTTCTTCAAAAAAGTTAAACTACAAAAATACCATAAGTAATACACAAGTAATACCATGAGTAATAACATAAGTTATACACAAGTAATATCATGAGTAATAACATAAGTAATACACAAGTAATACCATAGGTAATACATGAGTAATACCACAAGTAATACCATGAGTTATACCATGAGTAATACCATGAGTAATACCATAAGTTATACACAAGTAATACCATAGGTAATACATGAGTAATACCACAATTAATACCATGAGTTATACCATAGGTAATACATGAGTAATACCATGATTAATACCATAAGTAATACACAAGTAATACCATAGGTAATACATGAGTAATATCATGGAGTAATAACACAAGTAATACCATAAGTAATACCATAGGTAATACATGAGTAATACCATGAGTAACAAGTAACACCATAAGTAATACCATGAGTAATAAGTAATACCATGAGTAATAAGTAATACCATAAGTAATACCATGAGTAATGCCATAAGTAATACACAAGTAATACCATGAGTAATACCATGGAGTAATAACACAAGTAATACACAAGTAATACCATAGGTAATACATGAGTAATATCATGAGTAATACATGACTAATACCATGAGTAATACCATAGGTAATATATGAGTAATACCATGAGTAATACCATAGGTAATATATGAGTAATACCACAAGTAATACCATGAGTAATACATTAGTAATACCACAAGTAATACCATAGGTAATACCACAAGTAATACGAGTAATATCATAAGTAATACCATAGGTAATACATGAGTAATACCACGAGTAATACCACAAGTAATACCACGAGTAATACCACAAGTAATACCATAGGTAATACATGAGTAATACCATGAGTAATACATGAGTAATACCACAAGTAATACCATAGGTAATACCACAAGTAATACCACAAGTAATATCATAAGTAATACCATAGGTAATACATGAGTAATACCATGAGTAATACATGAGTAATACCACAAGTAATACCATAGGTAATACCACAAGTAATACCATGAGTAATATCATAAGTAATACCACGAGTATTACCATAAGTAATACCATGAGTAATACCACAAGTAATACCATAGGTAATACTACAAGTAATACCACGAGTAATACCACAAGTAATACCATAGGTAATACATGAGTAATACCATGAGTAATACCACAAGTAATACCATAGGTAATACCACAAGTAATACCATGAGTAATACCATAAGTAATACCATAGGTAATACATGAGTAATACCACAAGTAATACCATGAGTAATACCACAAGTAATACCATAGGTAATACATGAGTAATACCATGAGTAATACATGAGTAATACCAGAAGTAATACCACAAGTAATACCATGAGTATTACCATAAGTAATACCATGAGTAATACCACAAGTAATACCATAGGTAATACTACAATTAATACCACGAGTAATACCACAAGTAATACCATAGGTAATACATGAGTAATACCATAAGTAATACCACAAGTAATACCATGAGTAATACATGAGTAATACCATAAGTAATACATGAGTAATACCATAAGTAATACCATGAGTAATACCATAAGTAATACCATGAGTAATACCATAGGTAATACCATAAGTAATACCATAGGTAATACCATAGGTAATACCATAGGTAATACCATAAGTAATACCATAAGTAATACCATAGGTAATACCATAGGTAATACCACGAGTAATACCATAGGTAATACCATAGGTAATACCATAAGTAATACCATAGGTAATACCACGAGTAATACCACGAGTAATACCACAAGTAGTACCATAGGTAATACATGAGTAATACCATAAGTAATACCACAAGTAATACCATGAGTAATACCACGAGTATTACCATAAGTAATACCATGAGTAATACCACAAGTAATACCATAGGTAATACTACAAGTAATACATGAGTAATACCATAAGTAATACCATGAGTAATACGATAAGTAATACCATGAGTAATACCACAAGTAATACCATAGGTAATACCACGAGTAATACCATAGGTAATACCATGAGTAATACCACAAGTAATACCATAGGTAATACCACGAGTAATACCATAAGTAATACCATAGGTAATACCACGAGTAATACCATAAGTAATACCATAGGTAATACCATAGGTAAGTGCCATTCAAGTGCTAAATGTTTTTATTCCAGGTGTGCTTTCGGTAAGGGACATTTAAGTGCTACTAAAGTGCTACTACGGCTCTACCTTCTCTATTCAAGGTGTAGTCACTAAGATGTGTTTTTAGTCTGTAGAGACTTCCTGTCCTGATGTCAATGGGGAGCTCGTTCCACCAATGAGGAGCCAGCACAGCAAACAGTCGGGACTTTGAGTGTTTAGCTCGAAGTGAAGGAGCTACAAGCTGATTGGTAGAGGTTAGACCATGTCCTGGGTGTGAGGTTAGACCATGTCCTGGGTGTGAGGTTAGACCATGTCCTGGGTGTGAGGTTAGACCATGTTCTGGGTGTGAGGTTAGACCATGTCCTGGATGTGAGGTTAGACCATGTCCTGGGTGTGAGGTTAGACCATGTCCTGGTGTGAGGTTAGACCATGTCCTGGGTGTGAGGTTAGACCATGTCCTGGTGTGAGGTTAGACCATGTCCTGGATGTGAGGTTAGACCATGTCCTGGATGTGAGGTTAGACCATGTCCTGGGTGTGAGGTTAGACCATGTCCTGGGTGTGAGGTTAGACCATGTCCTGGTGTGAGGTTAGACCATGTCCTGGGTGTGAGGTTAGACCATGTCCTGGATGTGAGGTTAGACCATGTCCTGGATGTGAGGTTAGACCATGTCCTGGGTGTGAGGTTAGACCATGTCCTGGATGTGAGGTTAGACCATGTCCTGGATGTAGACCGGACCCGATCTGTTCGCAGCACGGTACCAATGATTTGAAGCGGATGCTGCGGCCACCGGTAACCAGTGAAGGTCGCGGAGGAGCGGAGGATTGTGGGTAAATTTCGGGAGGTTGAAGACCAGTCGAGCAGCTGCATTCTGGATGAGCTGTAGAGGTCGAATGACATTAGCAGGTAGACCTGAAGGAGGGAGTTACAGTAGTCTAGCCATGAGATGACCAGAGCCTGGACCAGAACCTGGACCAGAGCCTGGACCAGAACCTGGACCAGAACCTGTGCTGCCTTCTGAGTGAGAAGAGGTCGTATTCTCCTGATGTTGTACAGCATGTACCTACAGGAGCGTGTTGTTGTGGTAATGTTGTCAGTCAGGGAGAGTTGACTGACAGGTGTCACACCGAGGTTCATGGCAGTCGGGGGCGGGGCCAACACTGAGTTGTTGAAGTTAATAGTTAGGTCGTGGGTGGGAGAGACTTTTCCTGTTAATTTTCAGGTGGTGAGCGGACATCCACTGAGAGATGTCAGTCAGACATCCACTGAGAGATGTCAGTCAGACATCCACTGAGAGATGTCAATCAGACATCCACTGAGAGATGTCAATCAGACATCCACTGAGAGATGTCAATCAGACATCCACTGAGAGATGTCAGTCAGACATCCACTGAGAGATGTCAGTCAGAGATGTCAGTCAGACATCCACTGAGAGATGTCAATCAGACATCCACTGAGAGATGTCAATCAGACATCCACTGAGAGATGTCAGTCAGACAGACAGAGATTCGTGCTGCTACCTGTGTTTCAGATTGGGGAAACGAGAGGATCAGTTGGGTGTCGTCAGCATAGCTGTGGTAGGAGAAGCCATGAGAGAGAATGACAGAGAGAGAGAGTTGGTGTACAGAGAGAAGAGAAGAGGACCAAGGACTGAACCCTGAGGGACCCCAGTAGTCAGAGGACAAGGCTCAGACACAGATCCTCTCCAGGTTACCCGGTAAGAGTGCGGTGCCTGAGATACCAGGTCCTGGAGGGAGGACATGAGGATCTGGTGGTTCACTGTGTCAAAGGCAGCGGAAAGGTCTAGAAGGATAAGGACAGAGGAGAGAGGATGCTCTAGTGTGAAGGATAAGGACACAGGAGAGAGGATGCTCTAGTGTGAAGGATAAGGACAGAGGAGAGAGGATGCTCTAGTGTGAAGGATAAGGACAGGAGAGAGGATGCTCTAGTGTGAAGGATAAGGACAGAGGAGAGAGGATGCTCTAGTGTGAAGGATAAGGACAGAGGAGAGAGGATGCTCTAGTGTGAAGGATAAGGACAGAGGACAGAGGATGCTCTAGTGTGAAGGATAAGGACAGGAGAGAGGATGCTCTAGTGTGAAGGATAAGGACAGAGGAGAGAGGATGCTTTAGTATGAAGGATAAGGACAGAGGAGAGAGGATGCTCTAGTGTGAAGGATAAGGACAGAGGAGAGAGGATGAGAGAGTGTGAAGGATAAGGACAGAGGAGAGAGGATGCTCTAGTGTGAAGGATAAGGACAGAGAGGATGCTCTAGTGTGAAGGATAAGGACAGAGGAGAGAGGATGCTCTAGTGTGAAGGATAAGGACAGAGGAGAGAGGATGCTCTAGTGTGAAGGATAAGGACAGAGGAGAGAGGATGCTCTAGTGTGAAGGATAAGGACATAGGAGAGAGGATGAGAGAGTGTGAAGGATAAGGACAGAGGAGAGAGGATGCTCTAGTGTGAAGGATAAGGACAGAGGAGAGAGGATGCTCTAGTGTGAAGGATAAGGACAGAGGAGAGAGGATGCTCTAGTGTGAAGGATAAGGACAGAGGAGAGAGGAGGCTCTAGTGTGAAGGATAAGGACAGAGGAGAGAGGATGCTCTAGTGTGAAGGATAAGGACAGAGGAGAGAGGATGCTCTAGTGTGAAGGATAAGGACAGAGGAGAGAGGAGGCTCTAGTGTGAAGGATAAGGACAGAGGAGAGAGGATGCTCTAGTGTGAAGGATAAGGACATAGGAGAGAGGATGCTCTAGTGTGAAGGATAAGGACAGAGGAGAGAGGATGCTCTAGTGTGGAGGATAAGGACATAGGAGAGAGGATGCTCTAGTGTGAAGGATAAGGACAGAGGAGAGAGGATGCTCTAGTGTTCATATTTAATATCCATTTATTTTGCCATTCTGTGTTTCTATGAGAGACAGAAATGAAAATCAACAGTTCAACAAATTAGGAGATTTAAATATGGACTTTTAATACCAGATCTCCGTCATCTAAACCGTACTGAATGATTTAATATCAGATCATTAATATTCATACATTTCGTCTATAATTTTCACGATCCTATTCGCTTTCAGGTCCTCCTAACTCCTAAAACATGAAACACACGTCAAGCTGGCTGGTTAGCTGGCTGGCTGGTTGGCTAGTTGGTTGGCTGGCTGGCTGGCTGGCTGGTTAGTTGGTTGGCTGGCTGGTTGGCTGGCTGATTGGCTGGCTGGCTGGCTGGTTAGCTGGTTGGCTGGTTGGCTAGTTGGTTGGCTGGCTGGTTGGCTGGCTGGTTGGCTGGCTGATTGGCTGGCTGATTGGCTGGCTGGCTGGTTAGCTGGCTGGTTAGCTGGCTGGTTGGCTGGCTGGCTGGCTGGCTGGTTAGCTGGCTGGCTGGTTAGCTGGCTGGCTGGCTGGTTGGCTGGCTGATTGGCTG
>NC_046976.1:21240505-21245505 GCF_009769545.1 Cyclopterus lumpus | reverse complement strand
GACGGGACGGAGATTCTGCAGGAGGAGGAGGAGGTTGAGAAGAAGATGCTGCAGGAGGAAGAAGAGGAAACTCAGGACTCCATACTGAGTGGGGTCTCAGGACCTCTCAGGGACACAAAGGGTGTTGAGGGTTTTTGTTGTTGGGTGTAGTTAGGTAGTGTGTCTGTATGTTCGTATTGTTCTATGTAGAAATAAAGTTTTTGTAAAAATAAAAAAAAAATCTCTGTGTGTCTCTCTCTCTCTCTCTGTCTCTCTCTCTCTCTCTGTCTGAGCGTGAGGTCGGAGGTTGGGAGCGGAGAGCGTCATGTTCGGAGTTGACAGCCTGGCGGTGGGGGAGGTGGTGGGCTACAGCAGCGTGAAGTCCGCTGCCCGGATGAACAAAGCTGTGGTCTTGTTCTTGGACAGCATCATTAAGGTCAACACGGTGGTGGAGAGCGGGGTCGTGGTGTTCAACACGTCCCCGTCTCTCCCCTGATCACGGCGGAGGTGGGGGTGACGGTGGCGAACGTGCCGCCGTTCGTGAAGGACGAGGTACTGGTGGGGGAGCTGTCGAAGCACGGGAGGGTCACCTCCCAGGTGAGGAAGATGTCCTCTGGGAGCAGCTCTCCAATACTAAAGCACGTGGTGTCACACAGGAGGCAATGCTTCATGCTGCTTCATGGCAGGAGCGAGGACTTGGACATCACTTTCACGGTGAGAGCTGATAACTCTCTTTTTATCATTTATGCAAAAACTGACAGTATGAAGTGTTTTAACTGTGGGAGGGAAGGGCATCAGAGCAGGGCCTGTCCTCGGAGGAAGGCTGGTGGACAGGACGACACCAGGGGGGACCCCAAAGACGGAGAGGACACGGAGGGGGGTCGGGAGCAGCAACAGGAGGAGGCAGGTGGGGTGAAGCAGGTGACCACAGAGCGGGGAAGTGGGGGGAAGCAGGTGAACACAGAGAGGGGTAGTGGGGGGAAGCAGGTGAACACAGAAGGGGCAGAGGTGGGGCAGCAGGAGGAAGAAGAAGAGGAAGGGGCTGAGATGGGTCAGCAGCAGGAGGAAGTGGAAGAAGGGGCTGAGATGGGTCAGCAGCAGGAGGAAGAGGAAGAAGGGGCTGAGATGGGTCAGCAGCAGGAGGAGGAAGAGGAAGAAGAAGGGGCTGAGGTGGCCCAGGAAATGGAGGGGGAGAGGGCAGGTGTAGTACTGCAGGTGGAAGAAGAGGGGGCAGGGGCGGCCCAGGGGGGGGCACATATTCAGGAGGACAGCCAGGGGTGCACTGGAGGACAGGTGAGGTGGGTAGGGGGCAGGAAGAAAGAGGGAATGAAAAGTGTGGGCAGGTCATGGTAGGAGAAAGTGAGGTGGAGATGGAGGAGGGTGAGGAGAAGCTTCATCCTCTGAAGAGGAAGGCCGGGGGGACGAGGAAGGCTCGCAGAAAAAAAAGGGACCTTTGGGCAAAGGGTATGAGTCTGAGTCCAGTATGGACGACGACTCTGTGGTAGAGAGTGGGTCCTCTGATGATACTGACTGTGAGAGGGAATATAGTCTGGAAGTGTGAAGTGGAGAAACACTTCACCGATCTGCCGAAACTCATTAAATCTATCCGGCTTCACATGAAGAACAAGACGAGGAGAGGTTTTATACGCCAGGAGATCTATAGACTTCAGAAGATCAGGACAGTGGTGAATAAAGGGCTGAAGGAGGAGGCTGACAGCCAAGCACAGGAGGCCGGAGATCCGGAGGAGCAGCCCGGAGGAGCAGCACGGAGGAGCAGCCCAGAGGAGCAGCCCAGAGGAGCAGCACGGAGGAGCAGCCCAGAGGAGCAGCACGGAGAAGCAGCCCAGAGGAGCAGCCCAGAGGAGCAGCCCGGAGGAGCAGCCCAGAGGAGCAGCACGGAGGAGCAACCCAGAAGAGCGGCCCTGAGGAGTGACCCTCAGGCGCAACCCTGAGGAGCGACTCGGCCCAGAGGAGGAGAAACCTGGACTGAAACGATGGATTTAAAACGGGGTCTCAGGACCACCAGCGGACAGAAGCGTTGCGTTTGTTGTTTTTGTTGTTTGATTTAGTTTTGAAGTGAGTGCAATGTTCTGTTTGTTTTTTTTTTAATGTAAAATAAAGGTTTTCTAAAAATCAAAAAAAATCTCTCTGTGTGTCTCTCTCTCTCTCTGTGTGTGTCTCTGTGTGTCTCTCTCTCTCTCTCTCTCTCTCTGTGTGTGTCTCTGTGTGTCTCTCTCTCTCTCTCTCTCTCTCTGTGTGTGTGTGTGGGTGTGTTCACCTGGTCTTGGTGTCTCTCTCTCTCTCTATCTCTCTCGCTCTCTCTCTCTGTGTGTGTGTCTCTCTCTCTCTCTCTCTCTCTCTCTGTGTGTGTGTGTGGGTGTGTTCACCTGGTCTTGGTGTCTCTCTCTCTCTCTATCTCTCTCGCTCTCTCTCTCTGAGCGTGAGGACGGAGGTTGTGAGCTGAGAGCGGTGGTGTGTGAGTAAATGGTCCATCGCGCGTTAGCAGCGTGCTAATGCGCGATGGACCTCAGCTGGTTGACTCGGGGACATGGCCTGAGAGTCGCACCGGGCTTTGCGTGCTCCGTGGAGGACTGCAGTCTGGCGGTGGGGCGGGTGGTGGGGCACGGCAGCGTGAAGTCCGCCGCCCGCATGAACAGCGCGGTCATGATCTTCCTCGACAGCGTGGAGAAGGTGAGCACGGTGGCGGCGAGAGGCATCGTGGTGAAGGGCACGGTGGTGCCGGTGCTGCCGCTGGTAACGCCGGCGGTGAGAGTCACGGTGGACAACGTGCCCCCGTTCATTAGGGACGAGGTGTTGCTCGGAGAGCTGGCGAGGCACGGGAGGGTGGTGTCCTCAGGGTGCAGGTCTCCCCTGCAGAAACACGTGGTGTCTCACAGGAGGCAGCTCCTCATGGTCCTGAACAACAGGAGTGAGGAGCTCAACCTCGTGATCAAGACCAGAGTCGAGGGTTTTGACTACGTGCTGTTTGCGACCTCTGGAAACGGTAAATGTTTCCGGTGTGGACGAGAGGGGCATCAGGCCAGGGAGTGCCCAAGTAAGCGGGCAGCCGAGCGGGACGCTTCTAGTGGAGCGGCTCCTGAGGGACAGAACCAGGAGGGTCCAGAGGGGGGCGGAGGGGACCGGCAGGAGGCACAGGGAGGACAGGGGGAGACGGGTGGGGCCCAGCAGGGTGAAGAGGGGGGTCAGGAGGAGCTGGGTGGGGCCTAGAAGGGTGAAGAGGGGGGTCGGGAGGAGCTGGGTGGGACCCAGCAGGTGGAAGAGGGGGGTCGGGAGGAGCTGGGTGGGACCCAGCAGGTGGAAGAGGAGGGGGCAGGGGAGGAAAGATGTGAGCAGGAGGAGGGTGTTGAGTGGTCAGACGGTGATGTTGACATGGAGGAGGAGGAGGAGAAGAGTCAGGCTCACTGTCTGAAGAGGAAGAGCAGGGAGGATGAGGAAAGCTCACGGGCCAAGAAGGGAGCTTCGGGTAAGGGGGACGAGGAGTCTGAGTCCAGTATGGAGGAGGACTCCTCCTCTGAGGAAGGTGAGGAGCACCCAGATGTATATAGTGTCGATGAATTAAAAGGGTTTCTAGCTAGGACTAAAAACCAGAGGATTTTTATAGAGGATCACTTCTCGGACTTGCCGGGACTTGTTAAGTCCATCCGGCTCCACACGGCCAATAAGGCCGTGAAGAGTTTTACTGATCGGGAGGGCTGGAGGTTGAGGAAGATCGCTGTTACTGTCGGTAGAGCGATTAAGGAGTTTGAGGCAGAGTCAAAATGCAAGGGCCGACGTCCAGAGGACCGACGTCCAGAGGGCCGACGTCCAGAGGACCGACGTCCAGAGGGCCGACGTCCAGAGGACCGACGTCCAGAGGGCCGACGTCCAGAGGACCGACGTCCAGAGGGCCGACGTCCAGAGGACCGACGTCCAGAGGGCCGACGTCCAGAGGACCGACGTCCAGAGGGCCGACGTCCAGAGGACTGACGTCCAGAGGGCCGACGTCCAGAGGGCCGACGTCCAGAGGGCCGACGTCCAGAGGGCCGACGTCCAGAGGGCCGTACCGACGGAGGTGGCCAGTCCTGAACTGGGAGGCGTGTCGGCGGTGGTTTCCCTGCTGCGAGGACGGGACGGAGAGGGACCACCTCTCAGATTTATTTGTTGTTCTATTTAGTTAATGTGTTTACAATGTGTGTTTGTTCGTATATTCGTTTTTTTTTTCATATAAAATAAAGATTTTGTAAAAATCAAATCTCTCTCTCTCTCTCTCTCTCTCTCTCTCTCTCTCTCTCTCTCTCTCTCTCTCTCTGTGTGTGTGTGTGTGGGTGTGTTCACCTGGTCTTGGTGTCTCTCTCTCTCTGTCTCTCTCTCTCTCTCTCTCTCTCTGTGTGTGTGTGTGTGTGGGTGTGTTCACCTGGTCTTGGTGTCTCTCTCTCTCTGTCTCTCTCTCTCTCTCTCTCTCTCTCTGTGTGTGTGTGTGTGTGGGTGTGTTCACCTGGTCTTGGTGTCTCTCTCTCTCTGTCTCTCTCTCTCTCTCTCTCTCTCTCTCTCTCTCTCTGTGGGTGTGTTCACCTGGTCTTGGTGTCTCTCTCTCTCTCTCTCTCTCTCTCTCTCTCTCTCTCTCTCTCTCTCTCTCTCTCTGTGGGTGTGTTCACCTGGTCTTGGTGTCTCTCTCTCTCTCTCTCTCTCTCTCTCTCTCTCTCTCTCTCTCTCTCTCTCTCTCTCTCTCTCTCTCTCTCTCTCTCTGTGGGTGTGTTCACCTGGTCTAGGTGTGTCTCTCTATCAGCCTCATTTCCGTCGCGTCTCTGCTGGTAAACGACTCGAGCCGCTCGCGATGGACTTTTTCTTCTTCTTCAAGTCTCTTCTGCTCCTGTTCTCTTTTATGGGTGAGAAGAAGTCAAAGCTCTCAGACCGCATTGTTTCAGTTATTACAGTTATTACAGTTATATGTTATTTATGTTATTCATGTTCTCGCTGCGTTTCTATCGTGTGTGTGTGTGTGAAAACATGGCCACTGGGTG
>NC_046976.1:21173005-21235505 GCF_009769545.1 Cyclopterus lumpus | reverse complement strand
GTCGGTTTTGATTTGCATTTGAATGAGGAAAGATCAGTGCAGTCTCGGATGAGTTTGGGGAGAGAGTTCCAGAGGGAGGGGGCAGATATGGAGAAGGTCTGTCACCCCACGTCCGGTGCCTGGTCCTATGTGGGATGGACAGAAGATTGGCATCAGAAGAGCGGAGCTGACGGGATGGAGTGTGGTGGTGGAGCCTTTTATTTTGGTAACTTGAAGGTGAGAGGATTATTCTGCACCTCTGAATGTTCTTTCATGCTTTTAGGTTGTAGGAAATCCACCCGACAAAAAGATCCTTCCGAGAACAATCCAAGTGCATTGTGGGAAATGTTTGAATCAATGTTTTTGGGGCTTGACTTGTATTACGGATACCTTTGCTTCAGTTTTATCCGTTCCTTTGCTCCTCAACGTAGAGCTTCTTCTTTCTCTCTCGATGTGTTCACATGGTCTTTATCTCAATGAATCGGGTTGATTATCCTCAAAGTAGACGCGGTTTGCACATTTTGAAAGTAGATATCTGAAGTCCGACGTAAAAGAGAAACAACATCTCTCTCTTATTAATATTCCCAGATGCCCTCTCGAGTGTTAAAATCAGCGGTCCGACTGCCACCCTCATCGCCGGCGACAGCGCGGCCAACCTCAGCTGCAAGGCGGCGGCCGGCGCCGTGACCACCGTCACCTGGCTAAAGGACGGCAAGCCGCTGGCCGCCGCCGGCCGCCTGGCGTTCTTCTCCAACACGACCTCCATGGGGATCAACCCGGTGCAGAAGGACGACAACGGGGAGTACACGTGCCGGTTCATGAACCCCATCAACACCGTGGAGGCCTCCTACAAGATGGTGGTCAACTGTGAGTGTTGATTTGATCTGTCGCACTTTTATTACCTTAAAGAAATGGTTTTAAATTGAAATGCATACAAATATAAGGTAAACAGAACTCTGATAAGCTGCATTATGAATTATTGACATCCAATCCTCCGTTTTCCCCTCCAGACGGTCCCGAACCAGCGATGGTTTCGGGCGAAAATGCCGTGGAGGTGAAAGACCTCCAAGTGGAGCTGGAATGCTCCGCCGCCTCCGTCCCGCCCGCCAACTTCACCTGGAAGTTCAACGGCACGATGACCGCCGTCAAAACGTCCACGTACCTGATCAAGATGGCGCGCTACAAAAACTCCGGGACGTACACGTGCGAGGCGCACAACGCCGTCACGGGCAAGAACAGCTCGTACACCCACGTCCTGTCCGTTAAAGGTGAGGACCGCCTCTCTGGAGCCGGAAGCGAGGCCTCGGCGTCAGCTATGAGCTATTATTAATATCAGCTGCACATTTACATGAGCAGCACGACGTCTAAATTACTCAAAGAACATGGAAAAGACAGAAGTTTATTATTTCTCAGCTTCATTCTGTGAGCTGTTATGCTAATGCTAGCTAATGCTATTATGCTAACCGTCGCATGCATTTAACATACAAGGTAACAAGCTAATACTAAGATGACCTCATTTATCTCTTTGTCCAACGTTTAGCTTCATGACCTCTGAAACTAAAATGGCCGAACGGTGCATGCAAGTTAACATGCTAGTTATAGCGAAAGTCCAGTCATGTCAATCCATTATATTGTAGTGTCACGGGCTGTCGCTAGGACAGGCTAGCCTGGGGCGGTGCAAAAAGAGAGCTGGACACAGGCACGTCCGAGGGTATTTAACAAAAAGTCCAGGTTTATTTCCCATCCCACCAGCAAGGTAACGTCCAAAAACAACAAAGTATCAAAAAAAAGGTCCAGTTAGAAAACACAAAACATCCCGGAGGAGAAAGTGGTTAATTAACCAAACAAAAACTCAATCCTGGTGACTCCAGGCTACGAGGTCCTCTCCCTTGTTGTCCTCTTCCAGGTGCTCGTGGGTTCACCTTCCGCTCTCCCTTCTCCTTCCCAGGTGCTCTCCCTTAAGTCTCCCAGCCCTGCCTCAATCAGGTGCCTTAAGCAGCTGCAGCTGGGTGAGCGGTGAGGCAGGCTGGGAGATGTAGTTCTTGCACTGGCGGCCATTTTGTAGCGCCCCTCCACTACCTGTCCCCTTGTGATGCCACAATATTAACAAATATATGAATGTTTTGTTTTGCAACAGGGACATAAATGTGATCATGTACCCTGTTGTGAACATGAAGTTTTATATCTGCAACCAGCAGCTTCCTGGTTTCCTTCTCAGGACCTCGTGTTGCAACGGGGCTCGCTTCCCTAGAAGTTGCTTCTTGCCATCCCTCCCAGCAGCGTGTAAACACCTTGTTGTTGTTGTTGTTGTAGAGGAGGGAGCGTTGGATGAGGGCCTCTCAGACGGAGCCATCGCTGGAATCGTCATCGCCGTGCTCGTCGCTCTCGGCGCCGCCATCGCCCTCATCGTTTACTGCAGACAGAAAGTACCGTAAGTAATCTGCCCGGTAACAGAGGGAGGCTGAGGTTCCTTTGTGGAACTTCTTTTTAGGTAGTTTTCAAGTTGCGCTCCGGTCGTCCGGCTTTACATTATTTATTTAGGTAGTTAATGATTGCCTGGATACAGATTTACCTTCATCGGAACAAAGAGTCTGAACCAGGAAATCAGAGTAACTTTTATCAATTCTTTACACTAAAAAAGCTTTGTTGGTTGTTTCTTTGCTGCTGTTTCTCCATGATTTCATGCTTCAGTGTTAAAATGTGTGTGTGTGTGTGTGTGTGTGTGTGTGTGTGTGTGTGTGTGTGTGTGTGTGTGAAGCATATCTGTCCTTTTCTTTGTTTGTCTGTATGAATTTGTCGGCCACCTCGTGACCTTCTCGGAAATTCTCCTCATTCCTCTCACGCCTTGACGTATTGCAACATGTTAGACTGAAGTCATCTCACACACACACACACACACACACACACACACACACACACGCACAGCCGCCCCTCCCGTAACTGTCACATCGGCACCTATAATTCACGGCATTCCTTCCGCAAAACTTTGTGTCTCCAGTCTAAGGGGGCGTGTCTTAAAAAGACCCAAACGGTGAACAGTTTGAATCCGATGTCTTTGATGAATGACATCGAGGCTTAAATACGTCCATCGTTTTACAAAAAGAAACTCTTCATTTAGTTTTAAGCCCGTTTCCTCCGAGTTAATTATTATGGATCCACGAGCTATCACTAAAACAAAACCCCCCCGTGCCGGTTTCACCCACGCGGAGCGTTACGATCAGATTAGGAGAAAGGTTTGTCTTTCTAGGAGGTGGTGGTGATGCAACGCTGCACCACTTCCTGCCAGACAGCGGCAGGAAGCTGGCGTCCTGAAACAAATAGCACAGACGAGTCGATGACAGGCCGTCACGACTTTGGCAACTCGAAACCGAGGGTTTCAGTTTGTCGACGCGGCTCAACGGGAATGTTGAAATCCAGACGTTTAGTTTGTCCTCGGCCTCCTCTTCTCCCTCTTTGAGTAACCAGGGAACAGGAAGTGACCACATGTGGACTGAGGAGGTGTGACCTGGTGTCGACCTGTCAATCACCTTGTAGCCCCGCCCATAGAGCATTGCTGATATTACCCTCCCTTCTA
The DNA here is from genome assembly GCF_009769545.1 of Cyclopterus lumpus. NCBI lineage: Eukaryota > Metazoa > Chordata > Actinopteri > Perciformes > Cyclopteridae > Cyclopterus > Cyclopterus lumpus. The sequence continues at coordinate 21,231,952 of NC_046976.1, read as the reverse complement.
TTTACACCTCACTCAAGGTCACCAGGTCACCAGGTGTCAGGTAGAGCTGTTGTAGAGCCCCTCTCGGGCCCCGGGGTGATGGACTCATCTGTCCCTTTGACATTTCATCTGTTAGCGGGTGTCAACCCTGCTGACGGGGGCCTTTGTTCCGCGGTGGGCCTCCGTGCCGGGTGGCGACCGCCTCGGGTGGCGGTTCGGGATTCACTGTCGACGCTTTTTAAATGCCGAGAGGAGTTTTTTTGGGGGGATTTCTGAGCACAAAGAGAAGAACAAGAAATGTTCTTTGTGTGTGGAGAACCGGTTCTGCGGTGCAGTTACAGGCGTAATTTCAGTAGTCAAATCAGCGGGCGCGTTGTGAGCGTTGGCTGCAGCTGCGTTTCAGGAAAGAAAATGGAGGAACACGACTGTTTGTTGTGCTGGAGGAACTCAAACCGGTCTCTCCAGGTCTCACACCTGCTGCCTGGGAGAAGGAAATCAAAATACAGATCTCTGCCTCTGATAGTCCAACAGGAGCCCGTATGGACCGAGGACCACCTGCTGGGACGAGAGGGGGTCCACGGTCCGGACCAGAAGGACTAAAACTACTATTATACCATTATTATATATGTTTATGTTCCCATACAACGATATCTTACTACACGATGGGGATGCATATTAATAAAGGGAATATATATATATATATATATATATAATTTTTATTTCACATGTATTCAAGCATCTATTTTCTTTTTATTATTTATTTGCCTTTTTATTTATTATTATTTATTCTAATAATAATATATGGGATCAGATAATGCTCAAGTTTTAGTGGTGAAGATATAAAGGATTGACTTTAGTCACGGGACAGTTCCAACAGAATTGAGTTGCTAGGCAACAGCTCGGTTCACTTCCTGTCACATGGTAGACGCTTACAATCGCTAAATGTTTATTAATTATAATTAGCATACACACACACACACACACACACATATAAAAGTCTGACTGCATTACCTCACTCTGTGCTGTCAATCACAGCCAGGAAGGCTCCGCCTCCTCCTCGGAGCCGGGTTCGGGGTGGTCACATAGAACTTGATTTCGGATCAATCAGTAAAAAACGTTACAAAATAACATTTGTGTTCTGCAGTTGTTTACTTGTTTACTTGTTTACTCGTCCTGGTTTGCGTTTCCGCCAGTCAGGAATGAACCTGCGGCTCCCAGGTGGTTGTCTCTGGTCGAGCCCGATGACCTTTGACCTCTCCTCAGTGGTTCTGGTCTGCTGACCACCGACAGCTGATGTTTGTGTTTCAGCCTCGTCTCTATTTCAAGAGATAAAAAGCTCTCGTTTTAGTCCTCACTAGGACGCTTCACTAGGACGCTTCACTAGGACGCTTCACTAGGACGCTTCACTAGGACACTTCACTAGGACGCTTCACTAGGATGCTTCACAAGGACGCTTCACTAGGACACTTCACTAGGACGCTTCACTAGGATGCTTCACAAGGACGCTTCACTAGGACACTTCACTAGGACGCTTCACTAGGACGCTTCACTAGGACGCTTCACTAGGACGCTTCACAAGGACGCTTCACTAGGACGCTTCACTAGGATGCTTCACAAGGACACTTCACTAGGACGCTTCACTAGGACACTTCACTAGGACGCTTCACTAGGATGCTTCACAAGGACGCTTCACTAGGACACTTCACTAGGACGCTTCACTAGGACGCTTCACTAGGACGCTTCACTAGGACACTTCACTAGGACACTTCACTAGGACGCTTCACTAGGATGCTTCACAAGGACACTTCACTAGGACGCTTCACAAGGACGCTTCACTAGGACGCTTCACTAGGACGCTTCACTAGGACGCTTCACAAGGACGCTTCACAAGGACGCTTCACTAGGACACTTCACTAGGACGCTTCACTAGGACGCTTCACTAGGACGCTTCACTAGGACGCTTCACTAGGACGCTTCACTAGGACACTTCACTAGGACGCTTCACTAGGACGCTTCACAAGGACACTTCACTAGGACGCTTCACAAGGACGCTTCACTAGGACGCTTCACTAGGACGCTTCACAAGGACGCTTCACTAGGACGCTTCACTAGGACGCTTCACTAGGACGCTTCACAAGGACGCTTCACTAGGACGCTTCACTAGGACGCTTCACTAGGACGCTACACTAGGACGCTTCACTAGGACGCTTCACTAGGACGCTTCACTAGGACGCTTCACTAGGACGCGACACTTCACTAGGACACTTCACTAGGACGCTTCACTAGGACGCTTCACTAGAACACTTCACTAGGACGCTTTACGTCTCCTCTACTAAGATAAAGGAGGACTAGTTTACTCACTAGGACGCTTCACTAGGACACTTCACTAGGACACTTCACTAGGACGCTTCACTAGGACACTTCACTAGGACGCTTCACGTCTCCTCCACTAAGCTAAAGGAGGACTAGTGTCCTCACTAGGACGCTTCACTAGGACGCTTCACTAGGACGCTTCACTAGGACACTTCACGTCTCCTCTACTAAGATAAAGGAGGACTAGTTTACTCACTAGGACGCTTCACTAGGACACTTCACTAGGACACTTCACGTCTCCTCCACTAAGCTAAAGGAGGACTAGTGTCCTCACTAGGACGCTTCACTAGGACGCTTCACGTCTCCTCCACTAAGATAAAGGAGGACTAGTTTCCTGACTAGGACGCTTCACTAGGACACTTCACTAGGACACTTCACTAGGACACTTCACTAGGACGCTTCACTAGGACACTTCACTAGGACGCTTCACGTCTCCTCCACTAAGCTAAAGGAGGACTAGTGTCCTCACTAGGACACTTCACTAGGACACTTCACTAGGACGCTTCACGTCTCCTCCACTAAGCTAAAGGAGGACTAGCGTCCTCACTAGGACACTTCACTAGGACACTTCACTAGGACACTTCACTAGGACCCTTTACGTCTCCACTAAGCTAAAGCAGGACAAGGGTCCTAGTGAGGACGCTAGTCCTGCTTTAGCTTAGTGGAGGAGACGTGAAGGGTCCTAGTGAGGACGCTAGTCCTGCTTTAGCTTAGTGGAGGAGACGTGAAGGGTCCTAGTGAGGACGCTAGTCCTGCTTTAGCTTAGTGGAGGAGACGTGAAGGCTCCTAGTGAGGACGCTAGTCCTGCTTTAGCTTAGTGGAGGAGACGTGAAGGCTCCTAGTGAGGACGCTAGTCCTGCTTTAGCTTAGTGGAGGAGACGTGAAGGGTCCTAGTGAGGACGCTAGTCCTGCTTTAGCTTAGTGGAGGAGACGTGAAGGGTCCTAGTGAGGACGCTAGTCCTGCTTTAGCTTAGTGGAGGAGACGTGAAGGGTCCTAGTGAGGACGCTAGTCCTGCTTTAGCTTAGTGGAGGAGACGTGAAGGGTCCTAGTGAGGACGCTCAGTCGTTTCTTTCAGCCTCTTTAAGATCCAGAGGGGCGTTCACTGACCTGTTTAATATATCAGACAACTCAACGCTGGAGCCCCTTCAGCGTGTTTCAGCCGACGGAACAGGAAGTGTCTCTGGCTTCAGGAGAGCCGTGGTTTACAACCAGTTCCGACCAGTTCAAAGACAACTAGAAACCAGTAACTCTTTATTGTCCCACGCCGCCTGAACGTGTCTTCAAAGTTAGAGCTGACACTTTGTTTATTTATTCTTTGGAACGACTTCCTGTTTGATGGTTTGATGCATAAAAGTGTTTAATTCTGAAATAATTACAGGGAAGTGTGTGTTGTTGGTGTGTATGTGTGTGAATGAGTGTGTGTTGTTAGTGTGTATGTGTGTGAATGATTGTGTGTTGTTGGTGTGTGTGTGTGTGAATGAGTGTGTGTTGTTGGTGTGTATGTGTGTGAAAGAGTGTGTGTTGTTGGTGTGTATGTGTGTGAATGAGTGTGTGTTGTTAGTGTGTATGTGTGTGTGAATGATTGTGTGTTGTTGGTGTGTGTGTGTGTGTGAATGAGTGTGTGTTGTTGGTGTGTATGTGTGTGAATGAGTGTGTGTTGTTGGTGTGTATGTGTGTGAATGATTGTGTGTTGTTGGTGTGTATGTGTGTGAAAGAGTGTGTGTTGTTGGTGTGTATGTGTGTGAATGAGTGTGTGTTGTTAGTGTGTATGTGTGTGAATGATTGTGTGTTGTTGGTGTGTGTGTGTGTGTGTGAATGAGTGTGTGTTGTTGGTGTGTATGTGTGTGAATGAGTGTGTGTTGTTGGTGTGTATGTGTGTGAATGAGTGTGTGTTGTTGGTGTGTATGTGTGTAGACACGTGTGTGTGTAGACACGTGTGTGTGTGTGTGTGTAGACACGTGTGTGTGTGTGTAGACACGTGTGTGTGTGTGTAGACACGTGTGTGTGTGTGTGTAGACATGTGTGTGTGTGTCTTTTATCTTCATCAATCGGTTCTGCTCGTTTCAGCTTTTAATGGTTTAAACCAGTAAATGCAGATTCTTAAAGGAGGAACATTGATACAGATCTTCATGAAGTCCTCCTCTGACCTCTGAACTCTGACCTCTGCAGCATCGCTCTTTAAAGCTTGAGGGGGCGTGTCTCTGCAGCATCGCTCTTTAAAGCCTGAGGGGGCGTGTCTCTGAAGCATCGCTCTTTAAAGCCTTAGGGGGCGTGTCTCTGAAACATCGCTCTTTAAAGCCTGAGGGGGCGTGTCTCGGCTGCATCGCTCTTTAAAGCCTGAGGGGGCGTGTCTCTGAAACATCGCTCTTTAAAGCCTGAGGGGGCGTGTCTCGGCTGCATCGCTCTTTAAAGCCTGAGGGGGCGTGTCTCTGAAACATCGCTCTTTAAAGCCTGAGGGGGCGTGTCTCTGCAGCATCGCTCTTTACAGCCTGAGGGGGCGTGTCTCTGCAGCATCGCTCTTTACAGCCTGAGGGGGCGTGTCTCTGCAGCATCGCTCTTTACAGCCTGAGGGGGCGTGTCTCTGCAGCATCGCTCTTTACAGCCTGAGGGGGCGTGTCTCTGCAGCATCGCTCTTTAATGCCTGAGGGGGCGTGTCTCTGCAGCATCGCTCTTTACAGCCTGAGGGGGCGTGTCTCTGCAGCATCGCTCTTTAATGCCTGAGGGGGCGTGTCTCTGCAGCATCGCTCTTTAATGCCTGAGGGGGCGTGTCTCTGCAGCATCGCTCTTTAATGCCTGAGGAGGCGTGTCTCTGCAGCATCGCTCTTTACAGCCTGAGGGGGCGTGTCTCTGCAGCATCGCTCTTTAATGCCTGAGGGGGCGTGTCTCTGCAGCATCGCTCTTTACAGCCTGAGGGGGCGTGTCTCTGCAGCATCGCTCTTTAATGCCTGAGGGGGCGTGTCTCTGCAGCATCGCTCTTTAATGCCTGAGGGGGCGTGTCTCTGCAGCATCGCTCTTTAATGCCTGAGGAGGCGTGTCTCTGCAGCATCGCTCTTTAATGCCTGAGGGGGCGTGTCTCTGCAGCATCGCTCTTTAAAGCCTGAGGGGGCGTGTCTCTGCAGCATCGCTCTTTAATGCCTGAGGGGGCGTGTCTCTGCAGCATCGCTCTTTAAAGCCTGAGGGGGCGTGTCTCTGCAGCATCGCTCTTTAATGCCTGAGGAGGCGTGTCTCTGCAGCATCGCTCTTTACAGCCTGAGGGGGCGTGTCTCTGCAGCATCGCTCTTTACAGCCTGAGGGGGCGTGTCTCTGCAGCATCGCTCTTTACAGCCTGAGGGGGCGTGTCTCTGCAGCGAGGCGAGGCTGAATGTCAGGAATGTCTCCGTCGTGTCTCCACTCGTCTCTTCTGCTCCGTCTCTCTTTCTCTCTTTCTGAACAGACTTCAGCCTCTCTGGAGAAAGTAACAACGCTTCATGTTGTAAATGTAGAGAGTCGAGAGCAAGGAAACGTTCCCCAGAGACCAGGACCAGGACCCTCTGGGGGACCAGGGCCTGAATTAGGTTCTGGGGTCTTTTAAACCCACGTAAAGGTCTTGGTTACAAGGGGGGGGGGACCTTTGAGCCCCTTTTTGAAGTGACTCCTGGTGGCTAACGCTATTTATATATCAATATATATTGATATATAAATATATATATAATATTAATAATTATGGGCCATTAAATATTATTATTATTATTATTATTATAATGTGGGCCAAGAAGTGAAAGCTTGATTAATTTCTATTTAATCTTGTTTATTCTTCGTCTGAACCGTCTGATACAATGTTGCTCTCACAGGTCACTTCTGACCTCTGACCTCTGTCGTGTGTTTCTGTCCCCAGGGTCGAGTCTCCGTACTAAAGAAGCTCCTCCACAGCTGGTGAGTCTCTCTTTATTATTGCAGTCTATATATATATATATATATATATATATATATATATATTAACTTATGGCTTAACGGTGTGTGTGTGTGTGTGTGTGTGTGTGAGAGACTCCCCTTTAAATAAATAGTCTTATCTCAAACACACACACATACACACACACACACACACACACACACACACACACACAGCCCTGCAGGAAGTGTGTGTTCTCCTTTGATCTTCAGAGTGACCGGAAGATTAGAAAGTAATACGGAGGACTTCCTGTTTGATTTCCTCCAAAATAATGTTCACTTTCCCGACTTCCTTTTTAATAATGAACGCAACACATTTACTCGTCTCCATTATCTGGTTTGGTCTGATCCCGTGGGGAATCGAACCCGTGACCAAGCCCTGAGAATAACTAAAGAGTTACTCGGCTGCTGTGAAAGCGTCCGGGTTAAACTGGTGTGTGTTGGGACGGGAAGACATGCTCTTATTCTGAAAATATCCCATATCTGCAGCTCCGCTAACGTTTCCTTTGTCTCCTCTTCCTCTCTTCAGGAGATGCCGGCCCCCTGTTTTCATGATCCATCTGTGCAGCCAGGAGGAGCCCCCGCCCCCCGACACACACACACACACACACACACACACACACACACACACACACACACACACACACACACACACACACACACACACACACCATCAACCCTCTGGATTCTGTCAGTTTGGATTATCAGCTGGAATCATCAATTTGTTCAGTTACATTTTTTGCTCCTTCAAGCTTTTTTTTTTTTATCTTCACCTTCATCATGAACTCGTCCACCATCACAGGATTGTCACCCTCTTTTCTTCCTCCTCCTCCTCTTGTTCCTCCTCCTCCTCCTCCTCCTCCTCCTCCTCCTCTTCTTCTTCCTCCTCCTTCTCCTCTTCCTCCTCTTCTTCCTCTTCCTCTTCCTCCTCCTCCTCCTCCTCCTCCTCCTCCTCCTCCTGGTGTTTAACAAACGTCGTCCTTCATCTTTCGCCGCTTCCTGTAGGAAACCAGAAACAGAGACGTTTCCTGATGGACTGACGGTTACGATGAGAGACTCTCTTTATCCTCCTGGAAACCCGAGGAGGAAACACACAAACACACACACACACACACACACACACACACGCACACACACGTGCGCGCGGAGGCCACACACGAAGATTTTGAAGATTCTGGGTTTTATTAAAAAAAAGAAAGGTTTATGTGGTTACATTCATCTCCCTCTCCAGGTGGGCGGGGTTTCAACGGATTTCAAAGTAAAGTTTTCTTGACCCTCAACACCTCAGATTGAACGCGTCGTGTCACGTAACTTTAGTTTCTCTGCGCCTCGATGCTCTAAAAGTGTTGTGTAAACACAAACACACCGTTGCTCATTTAAAGCTTACTAATCAGTCGGTTGTGCGTTTCTTGTGAACACAATGACACTAAAACATCAATACTGGCTTATAAAGAAACAGGTGACTGTGGACTCCTTCCGTTGCTCCACCTTCATCCTGTTTGTTTCCTCCGCGGAGAGAAGAGGAGTAAATGTTTCAGACAAGATCCGGCACGCGGAGACGAGTCGGGCGGGGGAGTGTGTGTGTGTGTGTGTGTGTGTGTGCGTGTGTGCAGGTGAAGAAGAAAGAAGACCAGAGAGGAAGAAAAAGGGCGGAAGGTGTTTGTTGGCGGTGCTACTGATTTTATTTCTTTTGCGTTTTTAAATCTAAAGTTTAGTTTTTGCGGCTAATTAATAAACCGGACTTTCATCTGGAAATGAAACAGAAATGTTTCTCCTTGAGTATTCTGACCTCTGACCTCAGACGATCCCTCCGGTTGTCTGTGTGCTTCTCAGACTCCGACGTGCACTGATCTCCAGTCAGATAAGTATTTATTTTGTTTAGTTTTTTAAAGAAAAGAAAAAGGAAACCTGGACGACTGGAGCCGAAGATCATCTCCGTCTGCAGATCACGCGTTCAAAATATCAGTCGCTTTTCTTTTGTTGCTACTTTTCAGTTTGTTGAGTTTTGACCCTGAAATAAAAACAAAATGTCGTTTTCCAGATATTTATTCCGCCGTTTTTTTGGGGATGAAACGCGGCGCAGAATGTTTTATTATCCACGTTCGTATGTTTTGAAAACGACACAAGCGGCCTGAAAGAAAACTGCCCCCGTTGTACATAATAGAGGTAGATACGCTGTAAACCATTTGTTTGTGGCTTTTTTGTTGTTGTTGAAAATATACGTGGGGGTTCTTTGTTTTCTTGATTTATTTGTTTAAAAAATAGAAATGTTGTTCTTTTGTTTTGCTAATGTTTACAGAAAATGTCTCCCTTTTTAAAATCCCTGTAAAAAATCTTCAAGTGAAGGTGATTCATGTCCGATTCGACATCCTTGTAAAGCCATAAAAGTTGTGGAAGTAGTTTCCTGATTTTGATTTTGACCCGTTTGTTGTGTTTTTATTCATAAAAGAAGACGAAGAGGCGAAGAGGCTGTGTGACGTCCAATCAGAGCCAGAGTAGCTTCAAATCGTCCAATCACAGAAAAGAGGAGGTGTGTGTGTGTGTGTGTGTGTGTGTGTGTGTGTGTGTGTGTGTGAGAGAGAGAATGTGTTTCCTAGGTGTGGCAGGTGAAGAAGGACAGAAAGCAGTGGGCTGAGAGAAAAAATGCTCAAGTCTCAGTTTCAGCTTGTAGGGTTTTATACTACTGACTCTATTACTACTGACTACTATTAGAGTCAGTAGTAGTAGAGTCAGTAATAGAGTCAGTAGTAGTAAAGTCAGTAGTAGTAGTAAAGTCAGTAGTAGTAGAATCAGTAGTAGAGTCAGTACTGGTAGAGTCGGTACTAGTAGAGTCAGTAGTAGTAGAGTCAGTAGTAGTAGAGTCAGTAATAGAGTCAGTAGTAGTAAAGTCAGTAGTAGAGTCAGTAGTAGTAAAGTCAGTAGTAGAGTCAGTAGTAGTAGTAAAGTCAGTAGTAGTAGAATCAGTAGTAGAGTCGGTACTGGTAGAGTCAGTACTAGTAGAGTCAGTAGTAGAGTCAGTAGCAGTAGAGTCAGTAGTAGAGTCAGTAGCAGTAGAGTCAGTAGTAGTAGAGTCAGTAGTAGAGTCGGTAGTGGTAGAGTCGGTAGTAGTAGAGTCGGTAGTAGTAGAGTCGGTAGCAGTAGAGAAAGCAGTAGTATAGTCAGTAGTAGTAAAGTCAGTAGTAGTAGTAGTAGAGTCAGTACTGGTAGAGTCGGTACTGGTAGAGTCGGTAGTAGTAGAGTCGGTAGTAGTAGAGTCTGTAGTAGTAGAGTCGGTAGAAGTAGAGTCAGTAGTAGTAGTAGAGAAAGTAGTAGTAGAGTCAGTAGTGGTAAAGTCGGTAGTAGTAGAGTCAGTAGTAGTAGAGTCAGTAGTAGAGTCAGTAGTAGTAAAGTCAGTAGTAGTAGTAAAGTCAGTAGTAGAGTCAGTACTGGTAGAGTCGGCACTGGTAGAGTCGGTACTAGTAGAGTCAGTAGTAGAGTCAGTAGCAGTAGAGTCGGTAGTAGTAGAGTCGGTACTGGTAGAGTCGGTAGTAGTAGAGTCGGTACTAGTAGAGTCGGTAGTAGTAGAGTCGGTAGCAGTAGAGAAAGCAGTAGTAGAGTCAGTAGTAGTAGAGTCGGTAGTAGTAGAGTCGGTAGTAGTAGAGTCGGTAGCAGTAGAGAAAGCAGTAGTAGAGTCAGTAGTAGTAAAGTCAGTAGTAGTAGTAGTAGAGTCAGTACTGGTAGAGTCGGTACTGGTAGAGTCGGTAGTAGTAGAGTCGGTAGTAGTAGAGTCAGTAGTAGTAGAGTCGGTAGTAGTAGAGTCGGTAGCAGTAGAGAAAGCAGTAGTAGAGTCAGTAGTAGTAAAGTCAGTAGTAGTAGTAGTAGAGTCAGTACTGGTAGAGTCGGTACTGGTAGAGTCGGTAGTAGTAGAGTCGGTAGTAGTAGAGTCAGTAGTAGTAGAGTCTGTAGTAGTAGAGTCGGTAGAAGTAGAGTCAGTAGTAGTAGTAGTAGAGAAAGTAGTAGTAGAGTCTGTAGTAGTAGAGTCGGTAGAAGTAGAGTCAGTAGTAGTAGAGTCGGTAGAAGTAGAGTCTGTAGTAGTAGAGTCTGTAGTAGTAGAGTCTGTAGTAGTAGAGTCAGTACTAGTATAGTCGGTAGTAGTAGAGTCTGTAGTAGTAGAGTCAGTAGTAGTAGTAGAGAAAGTAGTAGTAGTAGAGTCAGTAGTGGTAAAGTCAGTAGTAGACACAAGTGTCTGAAAAGTCAACCAAACTAGGATTTAAGTATTTGCTCTGTAATCCAAATCTACTAGGGACTAAACTTTATTCTACTTTCTACCTTGAGGTAAACAGATCTTTGTCCTTAATCAGTTTGGCAAGAATTTCACATTCTAGCAAACTGAGACTTCACTGGTAGCGAGGATCCCCTGCTTACCAGTATCGATCACTGAGTGGGCAATTCCTTCAACGACCTGTGGGCGGGCTCGACACAGCTGTAACCAATTACCGCCAACTCGTATAACCAGGTTGGGGCCTGTAGCGTCAGGGAAGACTCCTCGTATGAAGACTCGGAGGATAAAGACCTAGGAGTCTTTCGTTGGAGTCAAGACTCGGAGGATAAAGACCCAGGAGTCTTTCGTGGGAGTCAAGACTCGGAGGATAAAGACCTAGGAGTCTTTCGTTGGAGTCAAGACTCGGAGGATAAAGACCTAGGAGTCTTTCGTTGGAGTCAAGACTCGGAGGATAAAGACCTAGGAGTCTTTGGTTGGAGTCAAGACTCGGAGGATAAAGACCCAGGAGTCTTTCGTTGGAGTCAAGACTCGGAGGATAAAGACCTAGGAGTCTTTGGTGGGACTCGGAGGATAAAGACCTAGGAGTCTTTCGTGGGAGTCTTCGGTGGTGGCTGAGGGCGGCGGAGTATAAACATTTCCCTGTGATAATGTGTTTTCTTTCCATACCTGTGTGCACATCTACTCGTAGATACTATAGACTGCGGACTCGGTCACACATGCATCAAAATCCTTCCTCTCTTATTTATCCCACCCGCTCCACACAGACCCAGCGCCTCGTCACTGGGGGCCTCTGGAACTGCGAGTCAGCCAACCGCAAGGCGGACTTCATCTCTGGCTTCGCTATCAAGCAATCGCTGGACTTCCTGGCTCTCACTGAGACTTGGATCACACCAGACAACATCTACCCCTGCTGCTCTCTCCTCGGCCTTCTCCTTCAGCCACACACCCAGACCCTCTGGTCGGGGTGGTGGCACAGGTCTACTCATCTCACCCAAATGGAGTTTTGCTCTCTACCAGCTTCCATTCACCCCGCTGTCTTTTGAGTTTCATGCAGTGACGGTTACTCATCCGGTTCATCTAACCATTGTTGTTCTCTACCGTCCTCCTGGTTCCTTGGGAGACTTCTTGGAAGAACTAAACGTCCTCCTATCAAACTTCCCAGAAAACGGCCCCCCGCTCATCCTTCTGGGTGACTTCAACATCCAGACAGAGAAGTCATGTGACCTGCTACTCTTCCTGTCTTCCTTTGCTCTCTCTCTCAGTCCTTCCCCTCCTACTCACAAAGCTGGACACCACCTTGACTATATGTTCACCAGAAACTGCTCTACATCTAACCTCACTGTAACTCCACTTCATGTTTCTGACCACTTCTTCATCTCGTACTCTCTCCCACTCTTTGGAACTGACAACCCTCCCACAACGGACTCTGCACCTGTCCGTCGCAACATCCGCACCCTCTCACCCTCTCACCCTCTCACCCTCTCTCCCTCTCTCCCTCTCACCCTCTCACCCTCTCTCTCTCACCCTCTCTCCCTCTCACCCTCTCACCCTCTCTCCCTCTCACCCTCTCTCCCTCTCACCCTCTCTCTCTCTCTCCCTCTCTCCTTCTCTCCCTCTCTCCCTCTCACCCTCTCACCCTCTCACCCTCCTCTCTGGCCTCCTCTGTTCTGTCAGCCCTCCATTCAACCGATTCCTTCTCACTTATGCAGCCTAATTTCGCCACTGACACTCTACTCTCTACTCTGTCTTCCTTTCTTGATTCTCTCTGTCCTCTTACGACTCTAAAGGTCCTCAAGTCCTCTCCGGCTCCGTGGCTGTCCGAACCGGTGCGCGCCAAGAGAGCCACTATGCGAGCATCGGAAAGGAAATGGCGAAAATCCAAACACGCCAGCGACCTGCTCGCCTACCAATCTCTTCTCTCCTCCTTCTCTGCGTCCTTCTCTGCAGCCAAAAGTCTGTTCTACCAATCCAGAATCGAATCCTCTTTATCTAACCCTAAAAAGCTCTTCTCAATTTTTTCCAACCTCCTTGACCCCCCTGGTCCCCCTCCCCCTCCACCCTTCTACCAAGCCACTTTGTGACTACTTCACAAAAAAGATAGACGACATACGCTCTTCATTTACTAATCCATCTTCCATAACTACACCTCCAGTAACTTCATCTTCTTCCCCCTCGTTTTCCTCTTTTATCCCCCTGGCTCCCAATTTAAGTTCTTACCTTGGTAACCTCTGCTAGAGCAGCCTCTCTCTCCTCTGTCCTCATCCTTCTAGACCTTTCCGCTGCCTTTGACACAGTGAACCACCAGATCCTCATGTCCTCCCTCCAGGACCTGGTATCTCAGGCACCGCGCTCTCACTCTTCTCATCCTACCTCACTGATCGCACTTACCGGTTAACCTGGAGAGGATCTGTTTCTGAGTCTTGTCCTCTGACTACTGGGGTCCCTCAGGGTTCAGTCCTCGGTCCTCTTCTCTTCTCTCTGTACACCAACTCTCTCTCTCTGTCATTCGCTCGCATGGCTTCACCTACCACAGCTATGCTGACGACACCCAACTGATCCTCTCGTTTCCCCAATCTGAAACACAGGTAGCAGCACGAATCTCTGCCTGTCTGACTGACATCTCTCAGTGGATGTCTGACTGACATCTCTCAGTGGATGTCTGACTGACATCTCTCAGTGTATGTCTGCTCACCACCTGAAAATTAACCCGGACAAGACTGAACTTCTCCTCCTTCCAGGAAAAGTCTCTCCCACCCACGACCTAACTATTAACTTCAACAACTCAGTGCTGGCTCCGACTCCGACTGCCAGGAACCTCAGAGTGACACTTGACAGTCAACTCTCCCTGACTGCCAACATTACCACAATAACACGCTCCTGTAGGTACATGCTGTACAACATCAGGAGAATCCGACCCCTTCTCACTCAGAAGGCGGCACAGGTTTTGGTCCAGGCTCTGGTCATCTCACGGCTGGACTATTGCAACTCCCTCCTTCAGGTCTACCTGCTAATGCCATTCGACCTCTGCAGCTCATCCAGAATGCAGCTGCTCGACTGGTCTTCAACCTCCCGAAATTTACCCACAATCCTCCGCTCCTCCGCGACCTTCACTGGTTACCGGTGGCCGCCCGCATCCGCTTCAAATCATTGGTACTTGCGTACCGTGCTGCGAACAGACCGGGTCCGGTCTACATCCAGGACATGGTCAAACCGTACACCCCAGCTTGTTCACTTCGCTCGGCTTCTGCCAATCGGCTTGTAGCTCCTTCACTTCGAGCTAAACACTCAACTAAATCACGACTGTTTGCTGTGCTGGCTCCTCATTGGTGGAACGAGCTCCCCATTGACATCAGGACAGCAGAAAGTCTCTACATCTTCCGTCACAAACTAAAAACACATCTTTTTGACTATACCTTGAATAGGGAAGGTAGCACTTAAATGTCCCTTACCGATAGCACTTTGTTGTTTAGCACTTTAGTAGCACTTAAATGTCTCTTACTGATAGCACTTTGTAGTTTAACGTTATTGAAGAAATTGTACTTGCTTGATTCTTGTTGTTCTGAGTTTGGACTCATGGTTTAATGCACTTATTGTAAGTCGCTTTGGATAAAAGCGTCAGCTAAATGACATGTAATGTAATGTAATGTAGATGTAAAGTAGAGTCAGTAGTAGTAGAGTCAGTAGTATGCCTTTGTCTGATGCCTCCGGCTCACCAGGCATCAGACACCTCCAGGTCCAATGGACCCTATGAGACGTGAAGTCACAACGACTCCGGGGAGGAAGCAGAGTTAATAAGGTGCAATGGAGAGATGTAAATTCATCCATAAGGAGAGAGAGAAGAGGAGAGAGGTGCTCAGTGTATCCTAAAACATCCCCCAGCAGCCTATAAGCCTATAGCAGCATATCAAGGGGCTGGACCAGGGCAAACCTGATTCAGCCCTAACTATAAGGACTATTAAAGAGGAAAGTCTTAAGTCTATTCTTAATGAGGTGACTGTGTCTGCCTCCTGGACTGAAAGTGGAAGCTGGTTCCATAAAAGAGGAGCTTGATAACTGAAGGCTCTGGCTCCCATCCTACTTTTTAGGACTCTAGGAACCACAAGTAGCCCCACATTTAGTGAGCAGCTCTCTAGTGGGGCAAGATGGTACTACAAGCTCCTTAAGATATGATGGTGCATCACCAATCAAGGCTTTGTAGGTGAGGAGAAGAATTTTAAATGTGATTCTTGATTTTACAGGGAGCCAGTGCAGAGCAGCTAATACAGGAGTCATGTGATCTCTTTTCTTAGTTTTTGTGAGTACACGAGCTGCAGCATTCTGGATCAACTGGAGGGACTTAAGAGACTTAACTGACTCTACGACTACTAAATCATCAACCCTTTACTCTATAATGTCTCCACTCAGCTAAAGGAGGACTAGTAACTCATCTTCTGGCTTTAGGACTCTTTTCTGCAGCTTTCTGTAACCTTAAATTGTCACCACAAAGTCTGACAAAGATAATACCAACAAATAAAAAGAACAGACAAAATAAAAAACTCACCACAGAACCGTACTCATCAAAACTGTCGAGCTCTCTCGTCAAAGTTTTTTTAACACGAACGTGAAACTCGTCAACTCAACATCCCAGAAATGTAACTTTGAATGAAGGACGTGGAGCAGTTTTATTTCCTGACATGAACGTTCAGCCATGTGGTCAACGCAAACGTAGCAGAGCGGCGGCGGCCATTTTTTATGTAAACAGTCGTAACGTATCCGAGTTGCGTTTTCCTGCTAAAGTCCAACAACGCGTCTCAGTGTCCGCTCGTTACGTGAAAACGGTCTTTTCAAAATAAACTTCCGTCTCAGCTAGCTTTAGTCAACAAAACCACTTTTTATAGTTATAGTTTCGTTGTTCAGGTTAAAATAGTCACGGAAGTAACGTAGCTAAATTACGAAGAGACGTGACAAATATTAAATCATCGACTTCTCGTTTCAAACAGTAAAACGAACAGCTGTCTCCGGCTGAAAGGACCGTGGCTCATTTATTTTTTAAAACAATGTAGCATTGAAGCACGGTGGAATTAGCCAGCTAACAAGCGGACAGCTAGCTGATGCTTTAATGTGTCTTAATTAGCCTGTGGTTTACATATATTTACATTCATTAAATAAAGTCTGTCCAGCAGATCCCATAGAACTGGTCATGTGTTATAAAATAGAGATTATAACCTACAAAATGTTCTAATGAGGTGAAATCCAGTTTGAACCGGTGACTTTGTGTCTTTTCCATTTCACTTTCATGAATCTTCATGATTTCATGAACACTGACAGCGTGAAATGCGGCAGCAGGTGAGGAAATGACTTCTGTGGTTTCTAACACACACACACACACACACACACACACACACACACACACACACACACACACACACACACACAGACGGGTGAATACACAGAAACACGTCTTTTCTTTATCACTTCAAGCTTCAATATCAATCCATTGCTTATTGTTCTCTATTAATCACATTAATTTTGCGCCTCAACATCGTCGTCCTTCATTATGAGATTATTAAAGAGGAGGTTTGACAGTTGCACTCGTCGTCCTCTCCGTTCATTTCGTCTGCACGCCCTCTAGTGGTTCATACCATAACGCACGTGGGCGTTCCCACTGAATGCAAATACAAAATTCAGTTGCACGTATGTCAACCGCATGTTTTTTTTAAGTTCAAAAATCAAAAGCAGGGACCAATGAGAGCCCAGTGAGAGGTGTTGCTCATCCAATCGGGTGCTCCTTTGTCCTGCTGCAGTTTGAATGAACACAGGAGGGCGTCGCCAGAACCAATCAGAGGAGAGGAATCTTATTTCTTTACAAGAATGTATGAAACGAAAGTCTGAGGAGAGAGTGATTAAAACTGTCTTTAAATAACAACAGTCGCTGCCTCCCTGTGTGTGTGTGTAGGTGTGTGTGTGTGTGTCTGTGTGTGTGTAGGTGTGTGTGCGTGTAGGTGTGTGTGTGTGTGTAGGTGTGTGTGTGTGTGTGTGTGTGTAGGTGTGTGTGTCTGTGTGTGTGTGTGTGTAGGTGTGTGTGTGTATATAGGTGTGTGTGTATGTGTGTGTGTGTAGGTGTGTGTGTGTGTGTGTAGATGTGTGTGTGTGTGTGTGTAGATGTGTGTGTGTGTGTGTGTAGGTGTGTGTGTGTGTGTGTGCGTGTGTGTATGTGTGTGTTTGTGTGTGTGTAGGTGTGTGTGTGTGTGTGTGCGTGTGTGTATGTGTGTGTGTGTGTGTGTTTGTGTGTGTGTAGGTGTGTGTGTGATCAGGACTGAACACGCCTGCAGCATTTAGTCAGGAATGTGCGTTGCATCTTGTTGAGTCAACGTTGAGCCATGCGGGGGGAGGGTGGGGGGGGGGGGGTGTGTGTGTGGGGTGTGTGTGTGTGTGTGTGTGTGTGGGGGGGGGGTCTGGTTTCACTTCCTCACTCCAAACCCTGAACGCTCAACTGTAGTTTCAAGTGAAATATCTCAACGTGTTCCCCTCAGAATGATTCATCATAACTCTTTGATCCTTCTGTATTCACGATGAACACAAACATTATTTAAGGAACGTCTGCGTTTACAAATAAGCACAACAAATATGAGACAAATATAATCAAACCAACACTTCATGTACTTCATTCTACAATAAACGACCCACTAGATGTATAAACTACCAGTCAATGAGAAAAATTCAAATATAGTAAGACATATACGTCGTGTTACAATAGATATCACACTAGATGTATAGAATGTCAGTAAATTAAAAATAAGGCATGAAAAATATACAAAATATAGAAACAAAGGTGTAAAATGTACATCATGTGCTTAATTATAAACAATTAAAAATAAGGTGTGAGAAATATAAGGAAAAAATAAAGTAAGGGCTGATATAGCACACGATATGTCTAATATATAAGGAATTAAAGAAAATAAGAAATGTGCAAATAAATAATATTAAATCAAATTAAATAAGAGTGATTAGTCTTGGGCCACAATTTTTATTTTTGTAACCTTTTCTTACAAATCTCTTTTTTCAATTGGTGCAGATAAAGAAGTTTAAATACACGCTTTGACCTTGAGTAGCTTTAAAGAACGCGTCTTCCCCGATTAGACAGTTCCTAACGAGGAACTCCCTAATGAGGAGGAGCTCAGTGTGGGCCTGGAGCCACAGGTAACACCTTCACAGTGTGTGTGTGTGTGTGTGATTACAGGTACAGTAATAGCCTTGCTGGGTGGAATGGCAGAACAATAACTCTTCTCTCTGTTTCACAGCTCGTTGGACATGCTCCTACACCTCACTGAAGACTCTTTTATGACCTTCTACACTCTGATCAGTAGAACATGTGATCAGGACATCACAATGTCTCTCTAGTCTCTAATATAATATGTAATATCTCTGATCATGTGACTTTGTAAACAATCAATCAGTGTTCAGACCAACAGGAGGAGAGCTAGAGAGCAAACAGCAGAGAGGCGATCCCGAGACTCCCGAACCGGATCCTCTCCGCCCCCTGGCTGCGCCTAGATATCCTGTCCATGAAGGTCACGAACAGGACCGGTGATAAAGGGCAGTCCTGGCGGAGGCCAACACCCACCGGGAACGTGTCTGACTTACTACCGAGGAGACGAACACAGCTCCTACTGCAGGCGTACAGAGACCGGATGGCCCGTGCCAACGGGTCCGGCACCCCGTACTCCCGCAGCACCCCCCACAAAAAACCCCCGAGGGACCCGGTCGAAAGCCTTCTCCAGGTCTACAAAGCACATGTAAACTGGTTGGGCAAACTCCCAGGACCCCTCCAGTAATCTTGCGAGGGTAAAGAGCTGGTCCACTGTTCCACGACCGGGACGGAATCCGCACTGTTCATCTTGAATCTGAGGTTCGACAAGTGGTCGGAGCCTCCTCTCCAGCACCCTGGCATAAGCTAGTAACGTTAGCTAGTAACGGTAGCAGCACCGCTAACGGAGAACCAGCGGAGGTTCACTTCAGTTACACGATGATGCGTTCAGGCTCTGCTCAGTGAACAGGAGTGCTATCCATCCATCCATCCATCCATCCATTATCACCCGCTTATCCGGGGTCGGGTCGCGGTGGCAGCAGGTTCAGCAGGCCGACCCAGGCTTCCCTCTCACCCGCAGCACTTTCCAGCTCATTCTGGGAGATCCCGAGGCGTTCCAAGGCCAGCCGGGAGATATAATCCCTCCAGCGTGTCCTCGGTCTTCCCCGGGGCCTCCTACCAGTTGGACGTGCCCGGAAAACCTCTAATGGGAGGCGTCCAGGAGGCATCCTAACTAGATGCCCGAACCACCTCAGCTGACTCCTTTCGACACGAAGGAGCAGCGACTCGACTCCAAGCTCCCCCCTGATGTCCGAGCTCCTTACCCTATCTCTAAGGCTGAGCCCGGCCACCCTACGGAGGAAGCTCATTTCGGCCGCTTGTATCCGAGATCTCGTTCTTTCGGTCACGACCCAGAGTTCGTGACCATAGGTGAGGGTTGGAACGTAGACCGACCAGTAAATGGAGAGCTTTGCCTTCCGGCTCAGCTCCCTCTTCACCAAGACGGACCGGTACAGCGCCTGTTTTACTGCTGCAGCCGCACCGATCCGCCTATCGATCTCCCGCTCCACCTTACCCTCACTCGTGAACAAGATCCCGAGATACTTGAACTCCTTCGCTTGGGGTAGGCAGTTTGCCCCCACCTGGAGGGAGCAATCCGCCGGTTTCCGGCAGAGCACCATGGCCTCAGATTTGGAGGTGCTAACTCTCATCCCTGCCGCTTCGCACTCGGCTGCAAAACGCCCCAGTGAATGCTGGAGGTCACGGTCCGAGGAGGCAAACAGGACCACATCATCCGCAAACAGCAGAGAGGCGATCCCGAGACTCCCGAACCGGATCCTCTCCGCCCCCTGGCTGCGCCTAGATATCCTGTCCATGAAGGTCACGAACAGGACCGGTGATAAAGGGCAGCCCTGGCGGAGGCCAACACCCACCGGGAACGTGTCTGACTTACTACCGAGGAGATGAACACAGCTCCTACCGCAGGCGTACAGAGACCGGATGGCCCGTGCCAACGGGTCCGGCACCCCATACTCCCGCAGCACCCCCCACAAAAACCCCAGAGGGACCCGGTCGAAAGCCTTCTCCAGGTCTACAAAGCACATGTAAACTGGTTGGGCAAACTCCCAGGACCCCTCCAGTAATCTTGCGAGGGTAAAGAGCTGGTCCACTGTTCCACGACCGGGACGGAATCCGCACTGTTCGTCCTGAATCTGAGGTTCGACAAGCGATCGGAGCCTCCTCTCCAGCACCCTGGCATAAGCTTTTCCCGGGAGGCTGAGCAGTGTGATACCACGATAGTTCGAGCACACTCTCCGGTCCCCCTTCTTGAAGATGGGAACCACCACCCCGGTCTGCCAGTCCATGGGCACTGTTCCCGACCCCCATGCGACACTGAAAAGGCGTGTCAACCAAGACAGCCGACCTCTGCCAGGGATATGGGTGAATCCACCCCAAAGTCTTCCGGCGCTGCCCCCTCTCCGGGGGACATGTTGGCCGGGTTTAGGAGTTCCTCAAAGTGCTCTTTCCACTGCCCGACGATGTCCCCAGTCCGGTTCAGCAGTTCCCCCCCCCTGCTGAGAACAGCCTGGGGTAGACCCTGCTTTCTCTTCCTGAGCCGTCGGATGGTTTGCCAGAACTTCCTTGAGGCCAACCGAAAGTCCTTCTCCATAGCCTCCCCGAACTCCTCCCATGCCCGAGTTTTAGCCTTCGCGACCATCGTCGCTGCAGCCCTTTTGGCCCGCCGGTACCCGTCAGCTGCTTCAGGAGACCCCTGGGCCAGCCAGGCCCGAAAGGCCTCCTTCTTCAGTTTGACGGCTACCCTCACCCCCGGTGTCCACCACCGGGTTCTAGGGTTGCCGCCACGACAGGCACCGATGACCTTCCGGCCACAGCCCCGAGCAGCCGCGTCCACAATAGAGGCTTTGAACAAGGTCCACTCGGATTCCATGTCCCCAGCCTCCCTCGGGATTTGTGAGAAGTTCTTCCGGAGGTGGGAGTTGAAGACCTCCCGGACAGGATCCTCTGCCAGACGTTCCCAGTTCACCCTCACTACACGTTTGGGCTTGCCAGGTCTCTCTAGCCGAGTCCCCCGCCATCTGATCCAACTCACCACCAGGTGGTGATCAGTTGACAGATCTGCTCCTCTCTTCACCCGAGTGTCCAAGACATACGGCCGCAGATCAGATGATACGATTACAAAGTCGATCATTGATCTCCGGCCTAAGGTGTTCTGGTACCAGGTACACTTATGAGCCACCTTATGTTCGAACATGGTGTTCGTTATGGACAAACTGTGGCTAGCACAGAAGTCCAACAACAAAACACCATTCGGGTTCAGATCGGGCAAGCCGTTCCTCCCAATCACGCCCCGCCAGGTTTCTCTGTCATTGCCCACGTGAGCGTTGAAGTCTCCCAGGAGAACTATGGAGTCGGCAGGCGGCGCCCTTTCCAGGACCCCTCCCACCGACTCCAAGAAGGCCGGATACTCCGAAATGCTGTTCGGTGCATAAGCACAAACAACAGTCAGAGCCTTACTCCCCGCAACCCGTAGGCGCAGGGAGGCGACCCTCTCGTTCCCCGGGGAAAACTCCAACACAGCGGCGCTCAGCCGGGGGCTCGTGAGTATCCCCACTCCCGCCCGGCGCCTCTCACCCTGGGCAACTCCAGAAAAGGACAAAGTCCAACCCTTCTCCAGGAGCTTGGTTCCAGAGACCATGCTGTGCGTGGAGGTGAGCCCAACTATATCTAGCTGGTACCGCTCCACCTCCCGCACCAGCTCCGGCTCTTTCCCCGCTAGTGAGGTGACGTTCCACGTCCCTAGAGCTAGTCTATGCTGCCGGCGATCGGCCCGCCCAGGTCTCCCGCCTGGCCCGCCGCCCGGTCTACATAGCACCCGACCCCGATAATTCTCCCTGCGGGTGGTGGGTCCACAGGGTGACAGCTGCTCCATGATGTTTTTTCGGGCTGAGCCCGACCGGGCCCCATGGGCGAAAGCCCGGCCACCAGACGCTCGCCGACGAGCTCCCCTCCTGGGTCTGGCTCCGGGAGGGTGCCCCGGTTTCCCTTGTCCGGGCAAGGTGGCTACAATCCGTGGGCTGCTTATCATCAGGAGTGCTATAAAAAGGTAAAAGCATAACATTTATATTGTTTGGTGGTTTACTGACGACTGTCTTTTTTACCTTTATTGTTGATAAAAGTCTTAAAAATAAAAGTCCACTCTGTCAGGAATATTCTGATATTTGCTCACCTTCTTAAAAAGTACTGTACCTTTATCATGAAGACTGTTTTAGAGTTAGAGGGGCATCGGTCACATTTGTTTGTTTGTTTGTTTGTTTGTTGACATTTGACCCCTCACGCCCTTCTTGTCTAAAGAGTCTTCAAATAGAAACCAAACAAAGTGAAGAAGGACTGAAGGTCCCAGTTCACTGGAAACAAAACTATATTTAAAATGATCAAAGTCAGGATGTTTGTTTCCAGAAATAAACCATCACACTCATTCAGATGATGATGTGTCTTTTATTTATTTATTTATATATATATATATATATATATATATATATATATATATTGCAGGGGCAAGGACCCAGGACCAGCATCAGACACCTCCAGGTCCAATGGACCCTATGAGACGTGAAGTCACAACGACTCCGGGGAGGAAGCAGAGTTAATAAGGTGCAATGGAGAGATGTAAATTCATCCATAAGGAGAGAGAGAAGAGGAGATAGGTGCTCAGTGTTTCCTAAAACATCCCCCAGCAGCCTATAAGCCTATAGCAGCATATCAAGGGGCTGGACCAGGGCAAACCTGACTTTGGTGGCTTATCTCCGTGGAAACAGTTATAATTTACGCCATCCACCGTGGAAGAACTGACCACTATTTCACAAACGTCGGAACATCAAACGCCCTCGTGTTTGATGTTCATAACATTAATATATATATATATATATATATATATATATATATAACATCACCCGTAGGCTCACACAGCTCGGTGACTAATGTCAAGTGGGGCATTATAACCTCTCTAGTGGAGTAATATGGTACTACACGCTCCTTGAGATTTGATGGTGCAACTCCAATTAAGGCTTTGTAGGTGACAAGATTTATATATATTATATATATATATTAAATATATTATTTATATATAGATAATATATAATATATATATATATATATTATATATGTATACAAAATAATATACAAAATATATATACATATATAAAATATATATATAATGTTTTATATATGTTTATGTTATGTTTTATATATTATTTATATATAATGTATTATATATAACGTATTATATGTACAGTATATCATATATATGTAAATAATATATAATACATTTAATATATATATAATAAATGATATATAATACACTTAATATATATATATTATATATATAAAGGACTGTACCTCTATTCATGCAGATGTTATTTCCACATGAAGTGATTTCATTTGGTTAAAGTCCATTCAGACATTCTTACCCTGTTTCTGTTCCTGTTCCACAACCACCAGGTGGACCAATGAGAGCGTCCCGCTAACCGCCTTTAACCTTGACTTCCTCCTCCAGTTCGCCCGCTCAGCGTTTTCAGCAGAAACGGGAGTTGTTGTTTCCCACTGACTTCATCATCTTCATCATCGTCGTCGTCTGTTGAGGAAGATGATCCATAGGAATGAAAGCAGAACAAAGTCATGTCACACAATACAATAATGCACTCTTCTAAATATGACGAGTATTCACAGGAGAAATATATTACAACGTGCAGAGAAACTTCTCCCCATCAGTTTGATCAGCTCATATTTTAGAAGTTAATATGTTTAAATAGTTTGTTGTTACTCACAAGCTTCAGAAAATGTATCAAGTCTTATTTTCTCTCAACGAGGAAAATAAAACACATTAAAAGAATCATGAATGAATCTTTCTTCTTTTTAGGTACTCTCGTGTATTGTGAACAGGTTGAAATAATCTTCACCTGTTGAAAGGAAACCTTTCTATCTATCTTAATAACTTTATTATGTATTTAGTATTTATTAAACATCACTAAAACTCAGCAGTCTGATATTTGTATGTGTTTCTTAAAGCTGGTCGACGTGTTGACTCAACAACTCGATGGAGGGCCGAGTGTTGCAAACCAAAACAGCAACTCTATGCTAACCCCGATTCCATTCTCTGTGCTAAGCTAGGCTAACCACCTGTAGATTCCCTGTTATATGCTAGGCTAGGCTAACCACCTGTAGATTCCCTATTACATGCTAAGCTAGGCTAACCACATGTAGCTTCCCTGTTACATGCTAAGCTAACCACCTGGAGATTTACTGTTACATGCTAAGCTAGGCTAACCACCTGTAGATTTCCTGTTACATGCTAAGCTAGGCTAACCACCTGTAGACTCCTTCCGGTTAGAGTGTGGTTCGATTTCTTTTAGATCCTCATTAATTGAATCATGTGAATCAAAAACGTTTAAAGATCTGAAACCACAAGCTCTCTTTATGCATTTCTTATTATTGAATGATTGTTTTATTGGACTAATTCAGGGCTTCAAGTTTGTAGAAATAAATGAGTGAAATAAACAAAATCAGCTGATATTGATGGAACCACTGACCTTCACTCAGCGCTCTCGTGGGGTTCGTCTCCTGCCCTGCAGCGCCCTCTGCTGGTGGTTTGCTGGTGTTACATCACCTCCTTCAGGCAAACATGAACATAGACCTCTAAACTTTCTCTCTGGAGACAAATCTCCTGCTTCTGATCTTGAATGATTTGTTATGAAAAAAAATTAAAAGAAATCTGGTAAGAAAACAATAATAAATGAATAAAATAAAATACTGAAAGACGAAGAAACGTTAAAGAATAAACAGCTTGAGACGATGAACAAATGCTGCAACAAAACCGCCGCTGACCAGAAAAAAACAATGACAAAAAGCACTGAAAATTAAAAATTAAAAACATGCTGTAACAATAAAATGAATAAACCAACACACAAAAATAATTATTCCGAAATCACAAGCAAACATATATATGTATATAAAAATAAAAATAAAAAATATATATTATATATATAAATATAAATATATAAAAAATATACTACACTATATATATATATATATATAGTATATATATATATATATATATATGTATATATAGTGTAGTATATTTTTTTCTCTGAGATGGTTGGTGTCACATGACACGCCCATGTGGCTGCACAAGGTAAAGGTCATAGGTCGGGGGAAATAAAGCAAACCTTCACCAGCAGCAGTATTTTTGGTACATTGACTGTTTTTTTTATTCCAAACGTGTGTCTATATATTGAACATCAGAGGGCTGGTCCCCTACAGTCACCCCACACGTCAATATCAATAAGAATGATAACAAGAGAATCATCAGAATAATATCCATGAGCTGCTGGTACAAATCTGAGGGCGGAGCAGGAACAAGAGAGCCAAACAGCAACGTGACGACAACCGGAGTCACACACACACACACACACACACACACACACACATACACACACACACATATACACACACTTTACAGCAACATTCCTGTGCGTTTTACTCATTTTCTAAAAATGTTATATGCAAAGAACTTAATAAAAAAAAAGACCCAAAAAAAAAAAAAAAAAAATTAAGGCACTGATCCAAAAAAAAACTAGTTTCCATGAAATAAAAAAATAAACAACCTCCAGCAGTTTGTTTACGTTCGGCTCCTTTTTGTTCGCACCCTGCAGGCGACGGTGAAGCGAGGACGCGTAGAGACGTCAATACGCTCACGTCCTTATGAAACGTGGAGACGTCAATACGCTCACGTCCTTATGAAACGTAGAGACGTCAATACGTTCACGTCCTTATGAAACGTAGAGACGTCAATACGCTCACGTCCTTATGAAACGTGGAGACGTCAATACGTTCACGTCCTTATGAAACGTGGAGACGTCAATACGTTCACGTCCTTATGAAACGTAGAGACGTCAATACGTTCACGTCCTTATGAAACGTAGAGACGTCAATACGTTCACGTCCTTATGAAACGTGGAGACGTCAATACGTTCACGTCCTTATGAAACGTAGAGACGTCAATACGCTCACGTCCTTATGAAACGTGGAGACGTCAATACGTTCACGTCCTTATGAAACGTGGAGACGTCAATACGCTCACGTCCTTATGAAACGTAGAGACGTCAATACGTTCACGTCCTTATGAAACGTGGAGACGTCAATACGCTCACGTCCTTATGAAACGTAGAGACGTCAATACGTTCACGTCCTTATGAGACGTGGAGACGTCAATACGTTCACGTCCTTATGAAACGTGGAGACGTCAATACGTTCACGTCCTTATGAAACGTAGAGACGTCAATACGCTCACGTCCTTATGAAACGTAGAGACGTCAATACGTTCACGTCCTTATGAAACGTAGAGACGTCAATACGTTCACGTCCTTATGAAACGTAGAGACGTCAATACGTTCACGTCCTTATGAAACGTAGAGACGTCAATACGCTCACGTCCTTATGAAACGTAGAGACGTCAATACGCTCACGTCCTTATGAAACGTGGAGACGTCAATACGTTCACGTCCTTATGAAACGTGGAGACGTCAATACGCTCACGTCCTTATGAAACGTAGAGACGTCAATACGCTCACGTCCTTATGAAACGTGGAGACGTCAATACGTTCACGTCCTTATGAAACGTAGAGACGTCAATACGCTCACGTCCTTATGAGACGTGGAGACGTCAATACGCTCACTTCCTTATGAAACGTAGAGACGTCAATACGCTCACGTCCTTATGAAACGTAGAGACGTCAATACGTTCACGTCCTTATGAAACGTAGAGACGTCAATACGTTCACGTCCTTATGAAACGTAGAGACGTCAATACGCTCACGTCCTTATGAAACGTAGAGACGTCAATACGTTCACGTCCTTATGAAACGTAGAGACGTCAATACGTTCACGTCCTTATGAGACGTGGAGACGTCAATACGCTCACGTCCTCATGAAACGTAGAGACGTCAATACGTTCACGTCCTTATGAGACGTGGAGACGTCAATACGTTCACGTCCTTATGAAACGTAGAGACGTCAATACGTTCACGTCCTTATGAAACGTAGAGACGTCAATACGTTCACGTCCTTATGAAACGTAGAGACGTCAATACGTTCACGTCCTTATGAAACGTAGAGACGTCAATACGTTCACGTCCTTATGAGACGTGGAGACGTCAATACGCTCACGTCCTTATGAAACGTAGAGACGTCAATACGCTCACGTCCTTATGAGACGTAGAGACGTCAATACGTTCACGTCCTTATGAGACGTAGAGACGTCAATACGCTCACGTCCTTATGAAACGTAGAGACGTCAATACGCTCACGTCCTTATGAAACGTAGAGACGTCAATACGTTCACGTCCTTATGAAACGTAGAGACGTCAATACGCTCACGTCCTTATGAGACGTCAATACGCTCACGTCCTTATGAAACGTGGATCTCGTGGATCTTGTGGATCTCGTGGATCTCGGGGATCTTGTGGATCTCGGGGATCTTGTGGATCTTGTGGATCTCGTGGATCTCGTGGACTCTGACTTCTCGGCGTGGCGATCGAATCAACATGACATCAATTTCAAAAAGAGCAGAATGAATACACACATGTCGCTGCTGTCTTTTGTTGCCCTCCAGGTTTCCCTGTGTGTGTTTGAGTGGCGCTTTAATACTCACCGAAAATACACCCAGCTGTTCTGAGGGACTCTCTTCAGGGACTGTATGAAAAATATTAGATTTCTAAGAGCTATGGAAATGCTACATCTGGGTTAACCTCTAAAATACAAACAAAGATATTTCAAATGTTTTACTCCACTTTAAATCTGGAAATTGTCACAATAGCCACCAAATTGCATATCAGAGGAGAAATTATAATATACAATAATATACAACAATAAAATCTCCCTTCAATAAATTATTATTTAAGCTTTGAGAAAATAAGAGAAGGCTCTCACACAAACATCTAAAAAGACGACCCCCTCAGCCAAATAACCATTTTTCATACAGTCCCTTAATTTGGGGAATTAAAAAAACAAAACTCTTTTATGCAGAGCTCATTTGACTATTCTTTTAACTATTCTCACAACTTTTACTTTGAAAAGGAAGCAAAGCAGAAGATGCTTCCTTCCTTCTTTAAACTGTTCAATGAGTTTTTCAGATGGATATCTATCTCATATGAGTTGTGGTTAGCCTAGCTTAGCATAAAGACCGGAAGCAGGCTGAATGTGCCAAACCTTTTAAAAATACACCGCTAACACCGCCGAAGCTCAACGATAAAAATGTCGTATCATGTTTATCTGGAACCGCAGAAATAGAAATAGAAGTACAACTAACTTTGAGTAGTACAAAACAAATGTTTTACACCCGACAGCAAGGACATAAAGTGGAGCAATTTTCTGTAATCCGTGTAGAAATAAAGCATGGTGGAATTAGCAAGTTAGCTAGATAAGTCGCCACCTGTCCACTGGTAGCTAGCTAGCATGCTAATTCCTCAATGCTTATTTTTTGTAGTCAGTGTAGCAATACATCATGGTGGAATTAACAAGTTAGTTACAACTAGCTAGATGTACACTGGTAGTTAGCTAGCATTCTAATCCCACCATGCTTTTTGTTAGCTTATTTTTTGTAATCAGTGTAAAAATAAATCATAGTGGAATTAGCAAGTTAGCTAGATAACTAGCCATATATACACTGGTAGCTAGCATGCTAATTCCACATGCTAATTAGCTTTTTTTCCTGTAACCAGTGTAGCATTAAAATATGGTGGAATTAGCAAGTTAGCTAGATAACTAGCCATGTATACACTGGTAGCTAGCTATCATGCTAATTACATTATTTTCCTGTAACCAGTGTAGCATAAAGAAATTGTGGCATTAGCAAGTTAGCTCGATAACTAGTCAGATGTTTACTCGTAGCTAGCTAGCATACTAATGCCACCATGCTTTAATGCTACACTGGTGACCGAACATAGCTGTCACTCGCCGGTTGGTAGGGACAAGTTTTCCTAAGTTGTTAAAGTTACCTCGTGAAGTCTCTTCGCTTCTTGATGTTACGACTCTGCTCGTTTTAGTCGTGACTATAAAACGTCACCTCAGCGAGTCCGTAACTCGCCGTGAGTCGGTTTAGTTCAGAGACAAGTTCTTCCGTCCTGCTTCTATTTCATGTTTTTTGGCTTCTCTTCCAAGTCCCTTTTTATGGCATTCCGAATGTCAGAAACGTCTTTATGCTAAGCTAAGCTAACCACTCGCTCAATACTAAACGCAGAGAGATTGAATCCCATCTCAACATCTAATTCTTGAAAGAAAAGCTGAAATGGAGCTAAAAAGGTTCACGCCATAGTCCCTGATGCTAGTTTCTGATTGGACGGACTGTGACTCACACCCTTTCTTAGTCCCCGCCCCGTTAGCGCGGCTTCGTACACTTCAGGTGAGTATTGATGTGTCGGGTTCGGGGGTCACAGCACTGGTTGGTCAGTTTTCCAGACGTCTGCACAAACAGTTAAGAGCTGCATCCTCCAGATGATTGACAGATGACCGTGATAACTGTACAGCTGCTCTGCTACCGTGTGTGTGTGTGTGTGTGTGTGTGTGTGTACAGTAGGTCTCCTTCTATACAAACATCTAGTTCAGTATTCAAACGTAAGAGAAAGAGTCCTCCTCACTTGGCACGGAGCGCGATGATTGGCGGAGGGTTGGAGGACTGAATGCGGGGATGGGGGGCAACAAACGATTCCCCAGGACGGCGTCCGTCTGGCTGCCACTTCCTGTTTGTCCGTCTGCAGCCCTGCAATCCAAATGACGCTGAACACCTCACTTGGTTTAATCCACAGTGGAAAGTTCCATTTCTCCTCCCTGCGTACAGTCAGAGTGGTTCAATCCGTCCATCCCTGTG
This sequence comes from Cyclopterus lumpus, assembly GCF_009769545.1. Classification (NCBI taxonomy): domain Eukaryota; kingdom Metazoa; phylum Chordata; class Actinopteri; order Perciformes; family Cyclopteridae; genus Cyclopterus; species Cyclopterus lumpus. The sequence goes on along the minus strand of NC_046976.1, from coordinate 21,202,404 downwards.
GAAAGCTCACTGGTACGATCCACTGGCTTTATTTTTATGAACAAACCCTGCAAATGGGTCATAATGGTTTCCTCCATCCACCCCTCCTGTTAGGGCAGTTTGGACTGATCAAGATGGGTCATTGGGGCCAAAAAGGTAGTTGAAAACCATGACCTTTGACCCCTCTGATGACGGCCCACACAGCGTCCCTCTGCTTCAGTGGTGCCCCAACAGTAAGTCCGTCGGCGGCCGCGGCGGCGTCTTCGGGGGAGGCAGTGGCCTCGGTGGCGGCGGCGGTTTGGTGTTGCCCAGCTGCGGACTCGACGGCCCCCCGCCCCCGTCGCTGTCGGCTCTGTCTGCTGGGATCGGAGGAGGCGGCGGTGGGAGGCGGGGCAGCGACATGGAGCCGTGGTGGTAGTGGAGGTGGTGGGGGTGGAGGTGGTGACCTCCGGGGGGAGGGATCCGGGAGCAGGAGGAGACGGAGGAGGAGGAGGACTGGGGCGGAGGCGGGGGAGGCGTGAGCGTGGCCGGCCTCAAGCTCTGGATCCGCCGGCACTCCTGGCAGATCCGCACGTGGCTGCAGCCCTGCAGGAAGCTGCGCAGCGGGGGGGGAGGAGCCACCAGGGCCGACACCGGAGGAGGCGCGCAGGTGGCGGTGTTGGCGCCCAGCGGGTCCTCCAGCAGCCTCTGTGGCCCCGGACCCAAATCAGGGAGCCCTCCCACACCCGTCAGCGGGCCGGCGCCGCTGTAGAGTTTCCCGTTGCTGAGGCGCATCTCGCGGACCAGGCGGAGGGGCCGCGGCGTGGCCAGAGCCAGGCGCGGCGGGTGGCGCAGGACTCCGCCCCCGGCGCTGCTCAGAGGACGGCGGCGCCGGGAGCGAGAACTCTTCTTACAGGAGACGGCGTTTCGAAACTCCGTCAGCATCTCCTGACAAACGGAAACCTGAGAGACCAAGAGAAACAGGATGTTTCATTTATTCCAATCATTAACATTTAAAAATATTAATATAACATTTTAAATGACTTTAAATAATACTGTTAATTATTAAAACATGCAGACACATAAAACAAGATTCTGATAAGCTCAGTTATTCGGCCTAAGCGACTTATATGAATGTTTTCCAAAACAATTTCCTGTTTTTTATCTTGTCTCAATTTGTCTTTAGTCTGTTTCCTAAAAATTAAAAAGAAATTCAAATAAATGATAACGAAGAGCAATGAAAGTCAGAAGCTGCCGAGGACGGACGAGAGGACACAGACAGGAAGAAGACAGACAGGAAGAAGACAGACAGGAGAAGACAGACAGGAAGAAGACAGACAGGAAGAAGACAGACAGGAGAAGACAGACAGGAGAAGACAGACAGGAAGAAGAAAGACAGGAGAAGACAGACAGGAAGAAGACAGACAGGAAGAAGACAGACAGGAAGAAGACAGACAGGAGAAGACAGACAGGAAGAAGACAGACAGGAAGAAGACAGACGGAGAAGACAGACAGGAGAAGACAGACAGGAAGAAGACAGACAGGAAGAAGACAGGCAGGAAGAAGACAGACAGGAAGAAGACAGACAGGAAGAAGACGGACAGGAAGAAGACGGACAGGAAGAAGACAGACGGGAGAAGACAGACAGGAGAAGACAGACAGGAGAAGACAGACAGGAAGAAGACAGACGGAGAAGACAGACGGGAGGAAGACAGACAGGAAGAAGACAGACAGGAAGAAGACGGACAGGAAGAAGACAGACAAGGAAGAAGACGGACAGGAAGAAGACGGACAGGAAGAAGACGGACAGGAGAAGACGGACAGGAAGAAGACAGACGGGAGAAGACAGACAGGAGAAGACAGACAGGAAGAAGACAGGAGAAGACAGACAGGAAGAAGACAGGAGAAGACAGACAGGAAGAAGACAGACAGGAAGAAGACAGACAGGAAGAAGACAGACAGGAGAAGACACACACAAACACACACACACATACACACACACAAACACACAAACACACGCACACACACACACACATACACACACACAAACACACAAACACACACACACACACACACACATACAAACACACAAACACGCACACACACACACACACACACACACACACACAAACATACACAGGCGGATGACCTACTGAGGTGTGTGAGCTGAGGTTGAGGCCGGGGGCGGGGCAGGAGGAGGAGGACGAGAGAGGAAGAGGAGGAGGGTGATGATGAAGTTTTACCTCGTCCGTCTCGGCGGAGCGTCGCGTCGACCACAGGAACTCCATGATGGCCACGAAGACGGCGATGATGAGGCCGCAGATCAGGACCACGAAGATCCCCCCGATGTTCTCCATGCCGAGACCTGGACCGAAGAAAAGGTATGATGAAGAGCGTTTGGTAAGTTATGATGAAGAGCGTTTCGTAAGTTATGATGAAGAGTGTTTGGTAAGTTATGATGAAGAGCGTTTGGTAAGTTATGATGAAGAGCGTTTGGTAAGTTATGATGAAGAGCGTTTGGTAAGTTATGATGAAGAGCGTTTGGTAAGGTATGATGAAGAGCGTTTGGTAAGTTATGATGAAGAGCGTTTGGTAAGTTATGATGAAGAGCGTTTGGTAAGTTATGATGAAGAGCGTTTGGTAAGTTATGATGAAGAGCGTTTGGTAAGGTATGATGAAGAGCGTTTGGTAAGTTATGATGAAGAGCGTTTGGTAAGTTATGATGAAGAGTGTTTGGTAAAGTTATGATGAAGAGCGTTTGGTAAGTTATGATGAAGAGCGTTTGGTAAGTTATGATGAAGAGCGTTTGGTAAAGTTATGATGAAGAGCGTTTGGTAAGTTATGATGAAGAGCGTTTGGTAAGTTATGATGAAGAGTGTTTCATAAAGTTATGATGAAGAGCGTTTGGTAAGTTATGATGAAGAGCGTTTGGTAAGTTATGATGAAGAGCGTTTGGTAAGTTATGATGAAGAGTGTTTGGTAAGTTATGATGAAGAGTGTTTGGTAAAGTTATGATGAAGAGCGTTTGGTAAGTTATGATGAAGAGTGTTTGGTAAAGTTATGATGAAGAGTGTTTCATAAAGTTATGATGAAGAGCGTTTGGTAAGTTATGATGAAGAGTGTTTGGTAAAGTTATGATGAAGAGTGTTTGGTAAAGTTATGATGAAGAGCGTTTGGTAAGTTATGATGAAGAGTGTTTGGTAAAGTTATGATGAAGAGTGTTTGGTAAGTTATGATGAAGAGCGTTTGGTAAGTTATGATGAAGAGTGTTTGGTAAAGTTATGATGAAGAGTGTTTGGTAAGTTATGATGAAGAGTGTTTGGTAAATAAAGTTATGATGAAGAGTGTTTGGTAAGTTATGATGAAGAGTGTTTGGTAAATAAAGTTATGATGAAGAGCGTTTGTTAAGTTATGATGAAGAGTGTTTGGTAAATAAAGTTATGATGAAGAGTGTTTGGTAAGTTATGATGAAGAGTGTTTCATAAAGTTATGATGAAGAGTGTTTCATAAAGTTATGATGAAGAGTGTTTGGTAAGTTATGATGAAGAGTGTTTCATAAAGTTATGATGAAGAGTGTTTCATAAAGTTATGATGAAGAGTGTTTCATAAAGTTATGATGAAGAGCGTTTGACGATTAGTCTGCAGTTTGTCTTATTTCGAAAGTTCGTCAGATCAATAATAACTTTGATTATCTCATCTTAAAGTCAATGGATGGAAAATAAATCAACAACCATTCTGTGCCTCAGTTAATACTTTCAGTGGTTTCTCAAACAGACGACTTGAGCTGCTTTTCTCTGTTTGTGAATGAATTGTTTTGGCGGTTCTCCGTTTGTACCTACGAATATGAATGCGGTTTAATTTGAATAAATCCCATGAAATCTAATTTAATTTTCTCCACATAATCCCAAACGAGGAAATATGAACTTGTTTTAACCTAAACGCCAGAGATAGAAAGACAGAGAGACAGAGAGACAAAGAGACAAAGAGACAAAGATACAAAGATACAGAGACACAGACACAGATAGAAAGAGAGACACAGACAAAGAGACAGAGACACACAAAGAAAGAGAGACAACGATACAGAGAGACAGAGACAAAGAGACAGAAAGACAGAGACAGATAGACAAAAGAGACAGAGAGACAGAGACAAAGAGACAGAAAGACAGAGACAGATAGACAAAAGAGACAGAGAGACAGAAAGATAGAAAGACAAAGATACAGAAAGACAAAGAGAGACAGAGACAGAGAGACAGAGACAAAGAGACAGAAAGACAGAGACAGATAGACAAAAGAGACAGAGAGACAGAAAGATAGAAAGACAAAGATACAGAAAGACAAAGAGAGACAGAGACAGAGAGACAAAAAGACAGAAAGATAAAGAGACACAGACAAAGATACAGAGAGACAGAAAGAAAGAGAGACAACGATACAGAGAGACAGAGACAAAGTGACAGAGAGACAATGAGAGAGACAATGAGAGAGACAAAGAGAGAGACAGAGAGACAATGAGAGAGACAATGAGAGAGACAGAGAGACAGAGAGACAATGAGAGAGACAATGAGAGAGACAATGAGAGAGACAAAGAGAGAGACAGAGAGACAATGAGAGAGACAATGAGAGAGACAATGAGAGAGACAAAGAGAGAGACAGAGATACAAAGAGACGTCTCATTCCGGGGCTTCTAAAGTACTGAAAGCAATACCGATAACTCCGGACTGCATCAATACTACTTTAGAACCAGTTCCCGGTTCTCTACATGCAGGAAGTCAAAGACACGGTGAAGGTCTGAGCCGTGACACCCACCTTTGGCTCGGTGGTCCTCTTCTTTGAGACACTGCCCCCCCTCCCACCAGTGCCGCTTCAGGATCTCCAGCCGGTTGCTCTCCTGCAGCTGCAAGATGCCCAGAGTGATCTCGTCTCTGTACGGAGACCCTGAGGACAGACAAGAGTCTCCATCACTAAGTCGGTCCGGCACATTGAGCTCCGGCCTATTGAGGAATAAACATGGCACAATTCTAACAGGATTAAAACATATATGCATCTCTCCTCGTTGACTACCATTCATATTTTTCCCACGGGGTCCATTGACAAAGGTGTAAAGAAGCAGCCCTGAAGTCCGGAAGAGGATTCAGCTCTGTGGTTTCTTTTCCCTGTCAATCATCCTCCCATCCATCTTCCTTCTTGTTCCATTAAAAAAGAGACTAAAACGTTCACGATGACAGACAGCAGGAAGTAGGCGGGTGTTTTTCGAGCTAAAAGATAATTCAAATCTTTGACATAATCATGACACTTTCACCGGTTGGACATTTTCATATTTTAGAGATACTGAATAATTCATTGGCCTGACTTCCTTCTCTTTACGTTTAAACTCCCTCTGAAGCCAATTACCCCAAAGAACGATGATCTTCAGGTAATGTTTCTTTTCCAATTCACTTTCTACCGAGCCACCGGTGCCTTCTCCAGAAGGATATCATTATTATTATTATTATTATTATTATTATTATTATTATTATTATTATCACTCCAACGCTGTGTTTCATTTAGATTTGGTGCCAGTAGCTTTGTGTCTCATAGATGTCTTTCTTATCTATGCAGCATGACGTCCACCTGAAGTTCTTCTTCTAACCATCATCATAATATCAAAGTTCACTTGAAACGTGTTTGGTAACTGAAAAATCTACCTGCTATTTTGAGTTCCACTGATATGGAACCTCAGATAAATGTAAACAGGTGAACAGGACTTTATGGCTGAATAAAGTACACCCCGTGACTCACTCTCAACCAATCAGAATGCTTGATTTCATCTACCCGTATTATAATAGACATTCGTAACTAAAGTAACGTAACGGCTCATTAAGCTTGTTAGTTTCTCTGGTGCTGTTTCACGAGGTATGTTGAAGTGTTGAATCAAAGTCACATATATGAATTTAACACCAACTACTTGGACGTTTCTTCTGATTGGACGATATTCGTCGGTTCCTCCAATAACTGTTACATAACTGGTTTAAACCTTGTGGTTTGGGTACTTTTCAGGACGGAATAGGATTGTGTTTTGAGTGAAAAGGACTACTTTGTGAAGTCAGGGGACCTTCACTGCTCCTCTAATTACCACCTGAGGGAACGGCGGTGGAGAAGAGGTTGAACTTTAAACTCCCAGAACCAAAATGACTTTAAAGCAGCCGCGAGTTCTCATTTCCTCTTTTGAAGCCCACGCTAATCGCTCTGTCAGTCAGTGCGGTTAGCGTGGGAGCCGGCCACCGGGGCCACCGGGGCCATACCGGGGCCACACCGGGGCCACCACCGGGGGCACCGGGGCCACCGGGGCTACCACAGGGGCCACCGGGGCCACACCGGGGCCACCACAGGGGCCACCGGGGCCACACCGGGGCCAAGAGCAGAAGCTGCACAGACAATACGACCTGGTTACCGACGAGGAGATTGATACCACCAATGTGACATTGGCTATATATGTATATGACAATATTCCACATTTTATACGGTTGATTTAAACGTCTTATTCCTTTTGAATATTCAGAATTAGGCATTATCCCGAATGGAGCATTTAATGATAAAGACGTGCGATAATAATTCTGATTTTAGGAGCCTTCTTTGGTCATATGAATATGATTCAGAATATGAGTCTCAATACGACCTCTTTCCTGTTTACAACCAGCGCTGTGCGTTGAACACCAGACAACCGTTTATGAAGATGGAGTAGAGATGCTCTAAAGAAAAAAGGCCACAAGGAAACACACTTTGATATCAACGGGTTTTAAGAAGCTGTTAGTTCAGTCAATACAACGACAAAACACACATTTTGATGCTAAGAAGCCAAATGGAACGACGTTCCACTTTTTCATATTGAGACGTGATGAGCATCGTCATGGGGTCGGCTGCAAGTAAACGGGAATATAAGTGGAATATTCTTTTTCGTAAACAGATTATTAGGAATACTGTCAGAAACAAAAACAAATGAATATCTGTTGCCTTAAACGTTGTCGCTGCTACCGATGTCTCTTCCTTTCTCTCTGAGCGCTCTAAACTCCCAAAAAGTGGTGAGGGGTTGCAGGGCATACGTACCCAGAGGCATGCCGATGCCGTAACCTTTGGTGTCCAGCAGGCCTCCGATCTGCGTGAGGTTGCAGTTGAGGCTGCGGTAATACTCGTTCATGGTGCTCTCCATCAGGAAGGCGTACTTGGAGTTGAGGACGCGGGCGATGCCTTCCTCGGTGCTCTTCACGAACACGCTGGGCTGCTTGGAGTTCATGTAGTTCCACATCCGCTGGTATGTCTGGTACCGCGAGTTCTGGAGGAGGAGGAGGAGGAGGAGGAGGAGGAGGAGGAGGAGGAGGAGGAGGAGGAGGAGGAGGAGGGGAAAGAAGAGAGAGAGGGGGGTTTCTCAACATTTCCTGTTGCTATTAGAAATGATTGGTCGGCCATCTTAATTCTTCCTCCAGAGAGGTTTCAGGATGAGTGGTGGGGTCTCCCCCGTCTCACCATGAAGAAGGTCATGGTGGACCCCCCGTGGATGGTGCCGTACTGGATGTTGGTTTGTTCGGCCAGATCGTCCGGAGACTCGATGGGAGCCTCCATCCTCTGCACCGTCAGAAACGCCGCCAGGTTGGCCGTGTAGGACGAGATGATGATGAGGGTGAACGCCCACCTGAGAGGAGCAGGGAGGAAGATCAACTTTCACTTTTAATCACCCTGAGAAAACGTTCTCCTCGTGAAGGAGCTGCGAGTGGAAAGCAGGAGGGAGACAGACGGAGAGCGCTGCAGGAAACGTCAGGATGTTCAGGAGAAAACCATCAACATAAACATGAAGTGAGGCTGCAGCAGAAAGGACGCCTCCTCTGCAGAGGAAATGAGGCAGAAGTGATGAGCAAGGGAATTAGGAAGGAGCCCAGGGAGCAGGAGGCAAACAGGGAGGGAGGGAGGAGTATATGATGGAGGGAAGGAGGAAGGTGAGATGAGATATCAGTGAGACATTAGACATAGAGTTAAAAAAAAAAGAAAAAAGGGTTTAAAGAAGACAAAGTTTGAGCTCTGGTGATCACATTTAAATCATTAGTTTATATTCTGAACAGTCACCGTTGTGATTGGCTGGACATCCCAGTGGGCAGGAAAGAATGTTGATATTGCACATTTCTGCAGACCAATGTCGACCTTTCTTTGTTGCATTTGGTAAGAGCTTGTGTTGGTCGTGGTAGTTCAACGAAAGTCTCCTACGGGTTTTGTTATGTATTAATGCGCATTACATTGTTGCTGTCATTTTACAATACGTTATTGCATTACATCTTTACATTCCATCCTTACTTTATATCGCCGCGCTACGTCGCCGCGCTACGTCGCCGCGCTACGTCGCCGCGCTACGTCGCCGCGCTACGTCGCCGCGCTACGTCGCCGCGCTACGTCGCCGCGCTACGTCGCCCTGCTACGTCGCCCTGCTACGTCGCCCTGCTACGTCGCCCTGCTACGTCGCCCTGCTACGTCGCCCTGCTACATCGCCGCGCTACATCGCCGCGCTACATCGCCGCGCTACATCGCTGCGTTTTGTCGCTACGTTCCCTTTTTCTCTCCCTTAAATATACCTGATTAATGTTGCAACACAAAGTATTTATTCATTGCAACTGTAAAATTAAGATGGAATACAAGCACAAGATGCACTTCTTCTATTTATGGAGCGAAAGCCTCGCTGGAGTGTGACCTCATCAACAAGTTTGACCTCTAAACAGAAAATCAGACCCATGAACAGACTTATGCTGAAGTTTCACATCGCCATCAGGAGCTTTTTTTTCGGGCAAAGTGCCCGGTGAGGCTGAGAGCCGTCAGGAGATAATGCTGATGGCCGCTCCAGTCCCTCCAGTATCACTCCACCATCTGTCTGTAGCTACTGGGAATAAGGGAGGGGGGAGAGGAGAGGAGGAACAGGGGGAGGTGGAGGAGGCAGCAGAGGACACATCTAAATGTAATTTCTGTCTTCACAGCCAGCAGCAGGACGGAGGGTTGAATCTGCTTTGTGTTGAAGGGAATGTTTCTCCATGAGGAAATGAAAGCTAACATACAGACGAAAGCGTTAACTAGAGAAAACTAGAGAACACTAGAGGACACTAGAGAAAACTAGAGAAAACTAGAAGACACTAGAGGACACTAGAGAACACTAGATGATACTAGAGGACATTAGAAGACACTAGAGGACACTAGAAAAAACTAGAGGATACTAGAGGACACTAGAAGAAACTAGAGGATACTAGAGGACACTAGAAGAAACTAGAGCAAACTAGAGGACACTAGAGGATACTAGAGGAAATTAGAGGATACTAGTGGACACTAGAGGATACTCAAGGAAAATAGAGGATACTTGAGGAAACTAGAAGATACTAGAGGATACTAGAGGAAACTAAAGGAAACTAGACGATACTTGAGGAAACTAGAAGATACTAGAGGAAACTAGAGGATACTAAAGGACACTAGAATACACTAGAGGAAACTAGAGGCTACTAGAGGATACAGGAGGATACTCGAGAACACTAGAGGATGCTAGAGGACACTAGAAGACACTAGAGGACACTAAAGGATACTCAAGGAAACTAGTTGAAACTAGAGGCTACTTGATGAAACTAGAAGATACTAGAGGATACTTGATGAAACTAGAGAATACAGGAGGACACTAGAAGAAACTAGAGGGTACTAGAGAAAACTAGAAGACGCTAGAGGACACTAGAGGACACTAGAGGATACAGGAGGATATTTGAAGAAACTAGAGGATACAGGAGGACACTAGAGGATACAGGAGGACACTAGAAGAAACTAGAGGATACTAGAGGATACTAGAGGATACTAGAGGATACTAGAGGGTACTCGAGGATACTAGAGGACACTAGAGGATACAGGAGGACACTAGAGGATACAGGAGGACACTAGAAGAAACTAGAGGATACTAGAGGACACTAGAGGACACTAGAGGATACTAGAAATAACTAGAGGGTACTCGAGGATACTAGAGAAAACTAGAAGATACTAGAGGATACTAGAGGAAACTAGAGGATACTAGATGATACTAGAGGATACTAGAGGATACTAGAGGAAACTAGAGGATACTAGAGGATACTAGAGGATACTAGATGATACTAGAGGATACTAGAGGAAACTAGAGGATACTAGAGGATACTAGAGGAAACTAGAAGATACTAGAGGATACTAGAGGAAACTAGAGGATACTAGATGATACTAGAGGATACTAGAGGATACTAGAGGATACTAGAGGATACTAGAGGAAACTAGAGGATACTAGATGATACTAGAGGATACTAGAGGATACTAGAGGAAACTAGAGGATACTAGAGGATACTAGAAGATACTAGAGGAAACTAGAGGATACTAGAGGATACTAGATAATACTAGAGGAAACTAGAGGATACTAGAGGATACTAGAGGATACTAGAGGATACTAGAGGACACTAGAAGATACTAGAGGATACTAGAGGAAACTAGAGGATACTAGATGATACTAGAGGATACTAGAGGATACTAGAGGATACTAGAGGAAACTAGAAGATACTAGAGGATACTAGAGGAAACTAGAGGATACTAGATGATACTAGAGGATACTAGAGGATACTAGAGGAAACTAGAGGATACTAGAGGATACTAGAGGATACTAGAGGAAACTAGAAGATACTAGAGGATACTAGAGGAAACTAGAGGATACTAGAGGATACTAGAGGATACTAGAGGATACTAGAGGAAACTAGAGGATACTAGATGATACTAGAGGATACTAGAGGATACTAGAGGAAACTAGAGGATACTAGAGGATACTAGAAGATACTAGAGGAAACTAGAGGATACTAGAGGATACTAGATAATACTAGAGGAAACTAGAGGATACTAGAGGATACTAGAGGATACTAGAGGATACTAGAGGACACTAGAAGATACTAGAGGATACTAGAGGAAACTAGAGGATACTAGATGATACTAGAGGATACTAGAGGATACTAGAGGATACTAGAGGAAACTAGAAGATACTAGAGGATACTAGAGGAAACTAGAGGATACTAGATGATACTAGAGGATACTAGAGGATACTAGAGGAAACTAGAGGATACTAGAGGATACTAGAGGAAACTAGAAGATACTAGAGGATACTAGAGGAAACTAGAGGATACTAGAGGATACTAGAGGATACTAGAGGAAACTAGAAGATACTAGAGGATACTAGAAGATACTAGAGGATACAGGAGGAAACTAGAGGAAACTAGAAGATACTAGAGGATACTAGAGGAAACTAGAAGACACTAGAGGACACTAGAGGACACTAGAGGATACAGGAGGATATTTGAAGAAACTAGAGGATACAGGAGGACACTAGAGGATACAGGAGGACACTAGAAGAAACTAGAGGATACTAGAGGATACTAGAGGATACTAGAGGGTACTCGAGGATACTAGAGGACACTAGAGGATACAGGAGGACACTAGAGGATACAGGAGGACACTAGAAGAAACTAGAGGATACTAGAGGACACTAGAGGACACTAGAGGATACTAGAAATAACTAGAGGGTACTCGAGGATACTAGAGAAAACTAGAAGATACTAGAGGATACTAGAGGAAACTAGAGGATACTAGATGATACTAGAGGATACTAGAGGATACTAGAGGAAACTAGAGGATACTAGAGGATACTAGAGGATACTAGATGATACTAGAGGATACTAGAGGAAACTAGAGGATACTAGAGGATACTAGAGGAAACTAGAAGATACTAGAGGATACTAGAGGAAACTAGAGGATACTAGATGATACTAGAGGATACTAGAGGATACTAGAGGATACTAGAGGATACTAGAGGAAACTAGAGGATACTAGATGATACTAGAGGATACTAGAGGATACTAGAGGAAACTAGAGGATACTAGAGGATACTAGAAGATACTAGAGGAAACTAGAGGATACTAGAGGATACTAGATAATACTAGAGGAAACTAGAGGATACTAGAGGATACTAGAGGATACTAGAGGACACTAGAAGATACTAGAGGATACTAGAGGAAACTAGAGGATACTAGATGATACTAGAGGATACTAGAGGATACTAGAGGATACTAGAGGAAACTAGAAGATACTAGAGGATACTAGAGGAAACTAGAGGATACTAGATGATACTAGAGGATACTAGAGGATACTAGAGGAAACTAGAGGATACTAGAGGATACTAGAGGATACTAGAGGAAACTAGAAGATACTAGAGGATACTAGAAGATACTAGAGGATACTAGAGGAAACTAGAGGATACTAGATGATACTAGAGGATACTAGATGATACTAAAGGATACTAGAGGATACTAGAGGATACTAGAGGAAACTAGAAGATACTAGAGGATACTAGAGGAAACTAGAGGACACTAGAGGAAACTAGAAGATACTAGAGGATACTAGAGGAAACTAGAGGATACCAGAGGATACTAGATGATACTAGAGGATACTAGAGGATACTAGAGGATACTAGAGGATACTAGAGGAAACTAGAAGATACTAGAGGATACTAGAGGAAACTAGAGGACACTAGAGTCCCTTTCACCCGTCACCATCTGTTCGCCTTCAGATCATCTAAAAGAGGACGAGAGAGAGAATCCAACGACACATTCTTGACAAAGTGCTTTTTATCCAACAGGAAATAGAAAAATCAAAGAATAAAATCAAATTAATAAAAAAAAACGATTTGATGAAACTCAGGGACAACAACACGCTGTTAAAAGAAGATGAAAAATAACCAAACATTAAACATCCACTAAAGCTGTTTGATGTCTTCATATCTGTAATATGTCAGTCTGAATGACCCTTCAGCGCTCCCGTGTTCCTCCTCTCCGCCCGATGGCCTTTAAAGGTCACGCTCCATGAGGGTCGTGGTCAACACGGCGGTGGACGAGCGGAACCAACGGGACCTTCACCCAGGAGGCCGCTGTTCGGTCCCCAAATGTTGTTTTTGAAGTTACGACCGGGACGTTTGTGACGTGTGTTTTCAGGACTTACGCTACATTGTTTACGTGTTTACGTTTGTTTACATGTTCACCAGTCAGCGTGGGTGAGTTGTACGCACCAGACTCCGCTGACGCAGCGGGTGGACAGCGCCCGCGGCATGATCTCTGAGCCCTGCTGCATGAAGCCGCCCACTGGGAACCACAGGCTGTTCCCCAGCGTGTACTGGTTCTCCAGGACGTCCCGCCGCTCCCGCAGGCACGGGTGAGGGTTGTACCACTCGTAGGGGCTGATCCTGCAGGGGGAGACACACACACACACACACACACACAGCGCGTTCAGTCCGCCTGTACGTGCACTTTGTGTTAAGATGATTAAAGGATGTTTAACGCCTTGATGACATCACCCACCTGGCGGCGAGGAAGAGGACGCAGCTGACGGCGAGGTAGGCGAGCAGCATGAAGAGCCAGACGGCCGGCGAGAACGGGTCCAGGAAGGAGAAGTAACCCGGTTTACGGCCCTGAAACACACACACAAACACACACACACACACACACACACAATTAAAGTTTAACACTGGAATTTAAACTTAGTTTCATATCTTAAGTATCAAAAAATATTTCTCTAAAACATTAAATATTGATGAGTAACAATTACTTTCATTGTAACGCTCAAAACTGCTGCAGTTCACCGAACGGCCACCAGATGGCCCACTTCTGTCTCTGCTGGAGTCTCCAGCTCAGCTGTGTCTTTGTTGATTCTTTTATCTGGTTCAGAGCTGTTTGTTTGTTTATGTGTGAAATGAGTCTGAAAGCTGAACTGGTCACATGACGTGTGTTTGTCAACAAGACAAACCGTAGAGAGTTTTGACGTCGGTGAAGTCCTGAAGTCTCCGGCTGGCCCTGAATTGTGTTAATGACTCTCGCAGACGCACAAACAGCTCCACCCGCTGACAGCCGGCCGGGAAATGACTGGTGCAATTACGCAGATTTCCTTTTGTTTGTTTGTTTATTTGTGTGCTTTCTACTCATCAAATTCAAACCCACTTACAGCCGATGAGTCGACTCTCTTGCTGGTTCGTTTTGAACCATTTTGGCTCAAAAAGTAAAAAATCGAATGGATTGGAGCCACAGAATTAGACTGAATATCCAAAATGTTGAAACATGAAGGACGTAAAGCGGCTTCAAGAGATATTATTCAAACTCTTAAGATTACAATGAAACAACCGTTAAGTTAAAGCTGGTTGTGGTTCTGGAGTTCCTCTTTTTTAATTGTCATTATTAAAAGATTACTGAACAACGCTCAATGCAATTAAAACATTTTTAATATTAAATTTGGTTGCAGCACATCCAATAAAAATGATGCACAAGATATAGAAAACAGCATATTTGAGTTTAAGGAGTAAAAACAGTTGATCAGAACTTTACAGAGTTAACTTTAGTAAAAACAGACTTTTCTCTCTCAGCAGAACGTCGTGGCGCTTTAAGAAGAAGAGCTTCTCCCCTGAGGTGAGTTCATTGCATCGGGACATTACAGCTACGATTGTAGATCTCACTGTATGTGTGTGTGTATATCTACTGTATATAGTGGTCACATAATGGTCACCAGTGTGTATAATGGTCACATAATGATCACCAGTGTGTATAGTGGTCACATAATGGTCACCAGTGTGTATAATGGTCACATAATGGTCACCAGTGTGTATAATGGTCACATAATGGTCACCAGTGTGTATAGTGGTCACATAATGGTCACCAGTGTGTATAATGGTCACATAATGGTCACCAGTGTGTATAGTGGTCACATAATGGTCACCAGTGTGTATAATGGTCACATAATGGTCACCAGTGTGTATAATGGTCACATAATGGTCACCAGTGTGTATAGTGGTCACATAATGGTCACCAGTGTGTATAGTGGTCACATAATGGTCACCAGTGTGTATAGTGGTCACATAATGGTCACCAGTGTGTATAGTGGTCACATAATGATCACCAGTGTGTATAGTGGTCACATAATGGTCACCAGTGTGTATAATGGTCACATAATGGTCACCAGTGTGTATAATGGTCACATAATGGTCACCAGTGTGTATAGTGGTCACATAATGGTCACCAGTGTGTATAGTGGTCACCAGTGTGTATAATGGTCACCAGTGTGTATAGTGGTCACATAATGGTCACCAGTGTGTATAGTGGTCACATAATGGTCACCAGTGTGTATAGTGGTCACATAATGGTCACCAGTGTGTATAATGGTCACATAATGGTCACCAGTGTGTATAGTGGTCACATAATGGTCACCAGTGTGTATAATGGTCACATAATGTTCACCAGTGTGTATAATGGTCACATAATGGTCACCAGTGTGTATAATGGTCACATAATGGTCACCAGTGTGTATAGTGGTCACATAATGTTCACCAGTGTGTATAATGGTCACATAATGGTCACCAGTGTGTATAATGGTCACATAATGGTCACCAGTGTGTATAGTGGTCACATAATGGTCACCAGTGTGTATAGTGGTCACATAATGGTCACCAGTGTGTATAATGGTCACATAATGGTCACCAGTGTGTATAATGGTCACCAGTGTGTATAGTGGTCACATAATGGTCACCAGTGTGTATAGTGGTCACCAGTGTGTATAATGGTCACCAGTGTGTATAGTGGTCACATAATGGTCACCAGTGTGTATAGTGGTCACATAATGGTCACCAGTGTGTATAGTGGTCACATAATGGTCACCAGTGTGTATAGTGGTCACATAATGGTCACCAGTGTGTATAGTGGTCACATAATGGTCACCAGTGTGTATAGTGGTCACATAATGGTCACCAGTGTGTATAATGGTCACCAGTGTGTATAGTGGTCACATAATGGTCACCAGTGTGTATAGTGGTCACATAATGGTCACCAGTGTGTATAATGGTCACCAGTGTGTATAGTGGTCACATAATGGTCACCAGTGTGTATAGTGGTCACATAATGGTCACCAGTGTGTATAGTGGTCACATAATGGTCACCAGTGCTAAACTCGATACCAGCAGGTGTTCATTGGGGGAATCTACGGCGTCTCGGTTCAAACAGGAAGCTGAAGCTCCTCCCCCTGACTGAAGCAAACACTTGTGGGAGTGAAGTCTCAGCACAACAACCAGCTGATCAGATGAGCAGACGATACCGGGTAACGGAGTACCCAATGCATAAAGAGGATCACGTCCCATCTTCTCTGGGTGGAAACATCACAAAGAAGCTGAAAAGGAGAAAGGAGGAGGAGCCTCCAGAGCTGCAGCTGCTCCTCAGAGCCTCTTGCAGACTTATTGTTGGGATTTCATCATATTTTCAGGTATTCTTTCTTGTCACCTTCAGGGTTCTTTTCTTTTTCAAACCATATCTTTTGGTTCACTGATCCTGAAACCAGCTGCTCTCCCATTCCTACAGAAACACGTTGATAACCTGCTCTTAATTTGTTGGGTTGTCATCTTTTATCCTTAAATTATGTGTTTGTTGTCATGCTCCTTTCACCAAGTCAAATTCCTTCTATGTGCAAACATGAGGCAATAAACCGATTCTGATTTAATAACCGATCTTTCACCCGGCAGACCTCCGCTCTTATTCAACAAGAACAATTTAGAGTCATGCAGGGCATGCTTTAGGGCGGGGCTACAAGGTGATTGACAGGTCTCAGTGGGTCTCTGGGGGTCTCAGGGTGTCTCTGGGGGCCTCTGCGGGTCCCTTGACTCTCTATTGTCCCCCGATGAGCAGACTGATGACATCATGAACAGCAGGACTCACCAGGTGGACCCGGTACAGGATGCTGATCCCCAGAGTCATGAAGGGTTTGGAGAAATCAATCACCTTCTCTCTCTCCGAGGTGATGGTGAAGCCGGCTACCGCCAGGTCGGCTTTCTACAGGAGGGAGACAGTTATTACATAAATATGTCTAATTGTTATTATTACTTTATTATTAGTCATCTTTTTCCTCTCAGTAGTTTCTTGTCTCTCAGAAGGTCAGTTGTGTTTTATAATAATGGATTTAATGCACCAAATCTTATTTGTCAACGAGCCTTCTTTTGTTTTTTTCATGACGAGACGATGAAGACGAGACGCTGAAGACGAGACGCTGAAGACGAGACGATGAAGACGAGACGATGAAGACGAGACGCTGAAGACGAGACGCTGAAGACGAGACGATGAAGACGAGACGCTGAAGACGAGACGATGAAGACGAGACGCTGAAGACGAGACGCTGAAGACGAGACGATGAAGACGAGACGATGAAGACGAGACGCTGAAGACGAGACGATGAAGACGAGACGATGAAGACGAGACGCTGAAGACGAGACGATGAAGACGAGACCCTGAAGACGAGACGATGAAGACGAGACGATGAAGACGAGACGCTGAAGACGAGACAATGAATACGAGACGCTGAAGACGAGACGATGAAGACGAGACGCTGAAGACGAGACGATGAAGACCAGACGATGAAGACCAGACGATGAAGACCAGACGCTGAAGACGAGACGATGAAGACGAGACGATGAAGACGAGACGCTGAAGACGAGACGCTGAAGACGAGACGATGAAGATGAGACAATGAAGACGAGGCTATGAAGATGAGACGATGCTATGAAGATGAGACGATGAAGACGAGGCTATGAAGATGAGACGATGAAGACGAGACGCTGAAGACGAGACGATGAAGACGAGATGCTGAAGACAAGACGATGAAGATGAGACGATGAAGATGACACAATGAAGACGAGGCTATGAAGATGAGACGATGCTATGAAGATGAGACGATGAAGACGAGGCTATGAAGATGAGACGATGAAGACGAGACGCTGAAGACGAGACGATGAAGACGAGATGCTGAAGACAAGACGATGAAGATGAGACGATGAAGACGACACAATGAAGACGAGGCTATGAAGATGAGACGATGAAGACGAGACGCTGAAGACGAGACGATGAAGACGAGACGCTGAAGACAAGACGATGAAGACGAGACGATGAAGATGACACAATGAAGACGAGGCTATGAAGACGAGACGATGAAGACGAGAGGCTGAAGACGAGACGCTGAAGACGAGACGCTGAAGACAAGACGATGAAGATGAGACGATGAAGATGACACAATGAAGACGAGGCTATGAAGATGAGACGATGAAGACGAGACGCTGAAGACGAGACGCTGAAGACGAGACGCTGAAGACAAGACGATGAAGACGAGACGCTGAAGACAAGACGATGAAGACGAGACGATGAAGATGACACAATGAAGACGAGGCTATGAAGACGAGACGATGAAGACGAGAGGCTGAAGACGAGACGCTGAAGACGAGACGATGAAGACGAGACGCTGAAGACAAGACGATGAAGACGAGACGATGAAGATGACACAATGAAGACGAGGCTATGAAGATGAGACGATGCTATGAAGATGAGACGATGAAGACGAGGCAATGAAGATGAGACGATGAAGACGAGACGATGAAGACGAGGCGATGAAGACGAGGCTATGAAGATGAGGCAATGAAGACGAGACGATGAAGACGAGACGATGAAGACGAAGCTATGAAGATGAGGCGATGAAGACGAGGCGATGAAGACGAATCTATGAAGATGAGGCTATGAAGACGAGGCGATATTAACGTCAAGTTAAAGACTGAATTTTTAAAAAAAAATCAAGACATATCTATAGTTTTGTTGACAAATAAGAGACAACATATTATGTTATATATTAATATTATAGTTTTTTTCTTCAATGCAGCAGTTTCCTGTCTGATCCTGTGAGCACATGCCGAGGGACTTCACAATAAAAGCGTTTTAATAACAACAAGACAGAAGACCTTTATTGTGAAGTATTAAGAGCTTAAGTGAAACCAAAACAACTGAAGTTTAATTTGAAGGTTAAAATAAAAAAGGGGAAGACTCAAGAGGAAGTTTCGGGGAGACGGACACATAAATCTGATTATTAAGACTAAAATGTCAACGTGGTCTTTTTATCGAGTCTTTTGCCCTCAGCCGCGTCCTCACTCAATGTGACCCGTCTGATCATCAAATACATATTTAATGGTAAAACGTCCGGTAAACACACAAATGTAAATCTTTCACAATAAAAGTCTGCCCGTTATTTTTGCTGCAGTGTTAGAATCAGAAACGGGTTATGGCCGAGTATATATAAAGGACAATAAGCACAGCGGTAAATTAATAAATAAAAAATATAAAAATGTTAAAAAAAAGTGATAAACACACAAACAAATGCTATTAAAGTGTCAAGTCTACAATAAACTTCTTTTATTGAAGCCGCTAACAAAGTTAAGCTAATTCTGTGATGAACACATTTATTTTTCCTTCCCATTCTTCAAAATAAAAGTCCCTCAAAAGGTTTTATTTTGTAACATATGACTTGATGAGTCGTGGCGTTATCAGACAACAGAAGACTTATTGAGACTTTAAGTCAACTAAAATAGAAACAAACCGGATGTTAATATGATTAAAAACAATCTTTTGAGGCTAATTAAACATGTTTTTGCTGAGTGTGCAGCTTCTCAAATGAAGAACCTTCTCTCTTTTTCACAAGATTGAACTCCAGATTCTTTCAGCCACCTTTGATACGAATGTTTGAACCTCTTCCCGAAGCCTTTAATGAAATATTGAGTTTTTTTTTTTATTGAACAGAAGTCGCAGTTGTGACTCAATGCAAGTTAACGGCAAGTTGTTACCGCTGAAGGCGCTGAAGCTGCCGGATAAAGAGCTCTTGTTCCTCAGTGGGTGAACCACGGAGGTCATACTGGTCCCATCTCAAGCTGGGCCACACTTTAATTCAGGCTTTGTACGTCTCTTCACTGTGCTGCACACTGCTCTTGTATTTAAGAAGGACTCCTCTGGTTGTATAGAAGTCTATGCTTCATGTGTTAAAGCTGCATTCTCTCTACAAACCACCAGGGGGCGACTCCTCTGGTTGTATAGAAGTATATGCTGCATGTGTTAAAGCTGCATTCTCTCTACTGACCACCAGGGGGCGACTCCTCTGGTTGTATAGAAGTATATGCTGAATGTGTTAAAGCTGCATTCTCTCTACTGACCACCAGGGGGCGACTCCTCTGGTTGTATAGAAGTATATGCTTCATGTGTTAAAGCTGCATTCTCTCTCCTGACCACCAGGGGGCGACTCCTCTGGTTGTATAGAAGTCTATGCTTCATGTGTTAGAGCTGCATTCTCTCTCCTGACCACCAGGGGGCGACTCCTCTGGTTGTATAGAAGTCTATGCTTCATGTGTTAAAGCTGCATTCTCTCTCCTGACCACCAGGGGGCCACTCCTCTGGTTGTATAGAAGTCTATGCTTCATGTGTTAAAGCTGCATTCTCTCTCCTGACCACCAGGGGGCGACTCCTCTGGTTGTATAGAAGTCTATGCTTCATGTGTTAAAGCTGCATTCTCTCTCCTGACCACCAGGGGGCGACTACTCTGGTTGTATAGAAGTCTATATGTAATGACTCTACCTCTTCAATACAGCATGATGGAAGTTGTTGTGTATTTGAGTGAAAAGTCGAATGCTGTTTATAGTTTATAGTTTCAGTGCCAGCGGCTGGAAGAAGAAAACGTTCATTCATTATGTTTTGTTATAATGTAAAAAAAACAATCAAAGAGCACTTTTTAATTTTCTTTTGTCCCCAGCAGCTCATGAATGATTTAACCTTGCTGGGTAAACACGACACAGTGAAATTAAAGTCGGGAGATAATCTCATCAAGACAGGAACGTTTATTTGGACCCCGGACACCTCGCTGATCCTTAATTACCCGTAATTGATTAAAGAGTCCACATTTGTTCTACAAATTTCACTCACTTTCATCAGACTCCCGGGCATTACAGAGATGTGTGTGTGTGTGAAAGAGCTTCCACCTAACCACATATTCAATGGCAAAAACAGAGTGTGTGAAACCCTGTACATGCTACATAGTGGGGACCAAACGTGTTTTACCGCAGAGTGAGGACATTTTGACCGGTCCTCGTTTCTTCAAAAGGTCGGTTTGAAGTTTAAGACTTGGTGTCAAGGATCAAGTTAAAACTGGTTTAAAGTTATAAATAGAAGACATTCAGGTGAAGGAGGCTGAAACAATGGGATTCACGGCAGAGAGAGAAAGAGAGAGAGAGAGAGAGAGAACAGCTCTAATTTTTTACACATTTACATGAAAGGCATAAAGAGTCTCTGGCTACAGATACAAGGGTGGATACCTGCTGGCCTGTGTGTGTGTGTGTGTGTGTGTTCATGCTGAGGGATCCTGCAGTGTAATTAAAACAACACTCTATAATTAGTAAGAAAAAAGACTCTTAATGGCTTGTGTTCCCAATCTCCTCTTTCTGACACACACACACACACACACACACACACACACACACACACACACACACACACACACACACACACACACACACACACACACACACACACACACACACACACACACACACACACACACACACACACACACGATGGTGATGATGGTGATGATGGTGATGATGGTGACGATGATGATGATGATGGTAATGATGGTGATGATGATGATGATGGTGATGATGGTGATGATGATGGTAATGATGGTGATGGTGATGATGATGATGGTGGTAATGATGATGGTGATGATGGTGATGATGGTGATGATGATGGTGATGATGATGATGATGATGATGATGATGATGGTGATGATGGTGATGATGATGGTGATGGTGGTGATGGTGGTGATGATGATGATGGTGATGGTGGTGATGATGATGATGGTGATGATGATGGTGGTGATGGTGATGATGATGATGATGGTGATGGTGGTGATGATGATGATGATGTGATGATGATGGTGATGACGGTGATGATGATGGTGATGATGATGATGATGGTGATGGTGATGATGATGATGGTGATGGTGATGGTGATGATGATGATGGTGATGATGATGGTGATGATGATGAAGGTGATGAAGGTGATGATGATGATGATGATGATGGTGATGATGGTGATGAAGGTGATGGTGATGATGGTGATGGTGATGATGGTGGTAATGATGGTGATGATGATGATGATGGTAATGATGGTGATGATGATGATGGTGGTGATGGTGATGATGATGATGATGGTGATGGTGGTGATGGTGATGATGATGATGGTGATGATGATGGTGATGACGGTGATGATGATGGTGATGGTGATGATGGTGATGATGGTGATGATGGTGATGATGATGATGATGATGGTGATGGTGATGGTGATGATGATGATGGTGATGATGATGGTGATGATGATGATGATGATGAAGGTGATGATGATGATGGTGATGAAGGTGATGATGATGATGATGGTGATGATGATGATGAAGGTGATGATGATGATGGTGATGATGATGATGATGATGGTGATGATGATGATGGTGATGAAGGTGATGATGATGGTGATGAAGGTGATGATGATGATGGTGATGATGATGATGAAGGTGATGATGATGATGGTGATGATGATGATGGTGATGATGATGAAGGTGATGATGATGATGGTGATGAAGGTGATGATGATGATGGTGATGATGATGGTGATGAAGGTGATGATGATGATGACCATCATCACTCCTCCCCCTCCCTCCTCACCCTGTTGATGAGCTCCCCCCCCCTCCCTCCTCACCCTGTTGATGAGCCCCCCCCTCCCTCCTCACCCTGTTGATAAGCTCCTCCCCCCCTCCCTCCTCACCCTGTTGATGAGCCCCCCCCTCCCTCCTCACCCTGTTGATGAGCTCCCCCCCCTCCCTCCTCACCCTGTTGATGAGCCCCCCCCCTCCCTCCTCACCCTGTTGATAAGCTCCTCCCCCCCTCCCTCCTCACCCTGTTGATGAGCTCCCCCACCATCCCCGTCCAGCTCCCGTTGGGCTCCGGCGCTCCGTACACGCGGTCGTCCACCAGCTTGATCCTGAAGGAGAACTTCAAGATGGCCGACAGCTCCCTCAGCATGTCCACGCAGAAGCCCTTGTACCGGTCGTTGCCACGGAGATCCTGGTAGTTGGACTTATGCATCACGTACGGGTTTTCCTGTGAGGAGGGAGGCGGCGTCATACAGTAGCTGATTCCAAAAGGAGGAGCAACAAGGAGGCGTAACGTATGACGCGCTACCAGTATCGTCGTGACGACCAGCGTCTTGTTGGCCAGCGTCTCCGACGCGTTGAGGTCCAACGAGGTGGCGTTCATGACCAACGTGTTGTTGGAGAACCAGGTACCGATCTGTCCGTCACGGGAGGAAGAGGAGGACAAAGAGGAGGTTAGGAAGAAGGGAAGAAGAGGAAATGGGGGATTTAAGAAGAAGGAGATGAAGGAGATGAAAAAAGGAAACCACAAAGTGAACGGAGAGGAAAGACGAGAGGAAGAATCAATGCAGAAATCATTGGAGGAGATTCAATAAGGTCCTCGTGACCTCCGCAGAGCCAATGTTGGTTCTTGAAGTCATTAGCGGTTAAGACACTGAGCCCAGAAGACGTGTCGATAAAGAGCCTGTTGGGGTTTCATAGTCAACGTTCGACTGCTTCCTAGTTTCCACTCTTTTTGTTGAAGTTCTCTTTAAATCCTGATAATAATAAACAATCTGACAGAAGAGAAAAACATCCAGTATTTTTGTGTGTAATAAGCTCTTCTGAATGTAATGTTTGTTGTTTACGTTGATGAAGGTCATTTTGTGGGCGTGGCTTCGGAGGGACAGTTGTGTCTTCATTGGGAACCAGTTGGCGACATTGCGCCGTGTTCATCGACACCGCTTTACATCTAGCGTGGTCTAGATGAATACATTAAATGTGAATCTCCACCGCTGCATTCCTTTTTTACGGCCTTGCCAGTGAGCCCGTTGACCTTGAGGTGACCTCTGTTTATCCACAACCTCCTAATGTTCCTCTGAGCTCATGAAGCAACACGCTTTGGACGAAGTCTGTTAGCATTGATTCTACTGACGGATGAAGCAGAGAACTGCTTCCTGTGAAGCCTCGGCGGTGGAAACCTGAGCCCCGCGGAGAAGATCCATTCTTAACATCGTTAACGTCAATACGTGTTCTTCTGTTGCTGGAGTGAAACCTATTGTTTGCTAATTTGTCAGGAATTGTCAATTTTCAGACGCTAAACTCCACCTCTGGCCTCCCTCTTGACCCCATTTGACCTCTGACCTCTTTGTGGCCCCCCGGGTGTTTCTCCAGGATCTTCAGGGTGTAATTGGTCCTCTGGCCTTTGCTGTTGAACTCAATGTGACCGGTCAGACCATCGTACTCCACCTGGTGAGACACCGGTACATGACGTTAGCTGACACACTAAAAGACGTACAAAGAGCTCATTGCTAATTCTGTTAGCTCTTAGCTTTGTCTCGGATTTGGAGAAAAGTCAAATTAACATAAAATGTGCTGTAGATTCGGCACACGACTGGTGCATGAGAGTTAAACCCTGCGTGAATAATTCAGCTGGACGTTTTAAAAGTGACATTCATCCCAAAATATGAATTTGCGTTACTTGGCAAGTCGTATGAGCTTTACCTGTGCAGTTATGACAAATAACACAGACCACATACCCTTCATTGAATGTTGACATTACATCATATCAAAACTAGCCTGCATTCGAAACGGGAAGATTTCCCAGAACAATCGTTATATTTGATTAAAAATAACATAATTAGTAGATTTGAGTAAAGCTGGACTAAACGTTCTGCTTTGGTGAAGTTGAACTTTAGGTTATTTTGCGCCGTGTTGAACTTTGAGGGATCAAAGAGCCACCGGGCTGAAGCTGATCAGCTGCATCGAGTCTTTAGAAAGAGTTAGCTTGTCCCGTTAGCGCTACTGCCGCTGTTGAGTTTGGGGACAACTTGTCCAATTGGTGTACATCTGATTTTTGGATGAGTGGTAAAGATTATGTTACTAGTCGTTAAGATCGGTTATGTCAACGTTGACGAGCAGCAGAGTCACAAATCAAAGTCGCTCTGTTGACACATCATCCCCCTTAAGCTCCTCCCTTCAAAGGGTTCAGGCTCTGTAACCAGCCGGAAGCTGTAAGTGACATCATTATCGTCAGATTAGCATCTTTCTCCAACATTGGTAACAACTTGTTGGGTAAATAGATTCCAGTTTTTTAGCATAAAATGCCCCCAAAGCTTTGAGGTTCAGAGGGTTGAGGAAGATATTTAATGCCCCATCCTTGTGTTAAGTTAAGTTACTGTCTGTGAAGCAAAGGGCACCGAAATGGGTCATCTACAAACACATGGAGCTGATATCCACTTAAACATCTGACAGATGAGTATTACGAAGGATACCAGCCTCCAAGACAGGACCCATTCTTTACAATTTAAGTTTCCATACGCATAGAAATTGATTTTCTGAGGTCTGAGAGAAAGCTTCAATGGAATAAAGTGAGCAATTCAAAGAGTAGTGTACGTCCTTGGTTGCAGCTGGAGGCGTCCTGTCAATAGTTCCATGCTCGTCTTTTTAAAACGATCCACTGGGACCACAAAGCGACAGCGTGTTGTGTGTTTACCATCCGCAGGTAGTTCATGAGGCTGGTTCCGTGCTGCCAGATGAGCGGAGACGTGCAGCTCAGCGGCTTCACTCCGATCTCCTGGCTGCGGTTCAGCTCCCGCACGGCGCTCACCACCACGTGGACCGCATCGAACATCAGGGCCGAGGACAGCTGCAACGCAGTGATAACAATGAACAACGAGCCTGTGAAGAGACAACTGTCTTCAACCACTCGGCCATCTGGGACTGCTTTACTCAGTCGAGCATGTGAACCACCAACCGGTGGGGCGACCGCTCCCTTGGTGCCCCCCCCGTGTTGGAAGTAAATGCCCCTATGGTCGATAAAACATGATAAAACAAGTTTCCTATAGGGGGCCCTTCCAGTGGAGAAAACATGTTGAAGGGCGCTCTTGGATGGCCTTCCAATAGCATGTGCCATCTATGCCCCATACGGTGGATACAATAATGATAAAGTGCCCTCCTTGGTAACCTTTGGGTGGAGAAAACTGGATGCAGGGCCCTCAAGGGCATCACAGAAGGGAACACCTGATAATATGCCATCTAGGTTGCCATTTCCAGTGGAGAAAACATGATGAAGTGCCATCTTGGACATCCCTATAGGGCATGAACATGATAAAAGTTCAACAGGGGTTAATACATTGCCCTCTAGGATGCCCTTCCAGTGGAGAAAACATGATACTTCCAGTGGAGAAAACATGATACACTGCCCTCTAGGATGCCCTTCCAGTGGAGACAACATGATACACTGCCCTCTAGGATGCCCTTCCAGTGGAGAAAACATGATACTTCCAGTGGAGAAAACATGATACACTGCCCTCTAGGATGCCCTTCCAGTGGAGAAAACATGATACTTCCAGTGGAGAAAACATGATACACTGCCCTCTAGGATGCCCTTCCAGTGGAGACAACATGATACACTGCCCTCTAGGATGCCCTTCCAGTGGAGAAAACATGATACTTCCAGTGGAGAAAACATGATACACTGCCCTCTAGGATGCCCTTCCAGTGGAGAAAACATGATACACTGCCTTCTAGGATGCCATTCCAGTGGAGAAAACATGATACTTCCAGTGGAGAAAACATGATACACTGCCCTCTAGGACGCCCTTCCAGTGGAGAAAACATGATACACTGCCCTCTAGGATGCCCGATACACTGCCCTCTAGGATGCCCTTCCAGTGGAGAAAACATGATACACTGCCCTCTAGGATGCCCTTCCAGTGGAGAAAACATGATTAATTGCCCTCCTGGATGCCCCTAATGAAGATAAATCATGATAAAGTGCCATCAAGGTTACCTTCCAGTGGAGAAAACTTCCTTTGTGCTGGTACTCTTTGGTAGAGCTGACCCCCCCGCACACACTTTAATGGTTCAGCCCACATCGCTTGGGTAGTTTTACAGTTGACGTTCCCCTTCACGCGATTGGTCGATGCGTTTATTCGCGACGTGAAATCCAAGTAATTGAAACGTGTCTAGAAGTGTAATATTCTCATTATGTGAGAATTAATGGCTCGTAAACCAACTGAAACTCCTCCCACTTCTCATCCATCGTCAGTGCTGGCGTAGAAACACCCGAACATGTTGACGGACAAACAGTCGGTGCAGACGGTGTTTACTTTCTCACGTCGGGCCTTATTAAATGTGTTTTATTGTCATAAACAAACAAACAAACAGGACATGAACCTCCCATTTCATTGTTTACGACACCGTTTATGCATTCTGGCACAAAGTACATGTTTTATCACTGAGCCACACACACACACACACACACACACACACACACACACACACACACACACACACACACACACACACACACACACCTGACAGGTGATATGTTTACGAGGACGATCTCACAATCACACAAATAATGGTTTCGACTACACGCGAAACGCTTCAGGGTGACCCTCTGCGACCTCGATGCCCGTAACCATAGCAACCCGTGGCTGCCTGCGTGTGCCCGGCCAGAGAAGGGGGGGGCAGCAGGTAGCTAAAAGGGTCTGGAGAGTCGTTAAGTGGTCCAGTGGCTGCATGAGCTCATGATTCATTTCCATATCAAACATTAAACTTACGGCCAGGTGCTAAACGCGCCTCCTTTGACGAGAGGCCCGACATGTTTTTAATACGCTGGTTAATGAGGAGGTTATGCTTTATTCTCATATGCGTCCATAACTCCTTCCAGGCGGGTGGAAATGATACATATTTATATTAGAAGATCCCTCGTTGGCATATTTAAATGTAACATTTCATAAAACTTGTCTGTTCACACAGCATTCAGTCTCATTTATACATATTTATTAATATAAACTATATATTCTGAAGCTTTATGCAGAGGGGTTAGTTCACACAGCATTCAGAGACTCATTTATACACATTTATTAATATAAACTATATATTCTGAAGCTTTATGCAGAGGGGTTAGTTCACACAGCATTCAGTCTCATTTATACATATTTATTAATATAAACTATATATTCTGAAGCTTTATGCAGAGGGGTTAGTTCACACAGCATTCAGAGACTCATTTATACACATTTATTAATATAAACTATATATTATGAAGCTTTATGCAGAGGGGTTTGTTCACACAGCATTCAGAGACTCATTTATACACATTTATTAATAAAATATGAAGGAAATAGATTTGTTATGGCTGTTGACAGTATTTTCTGATTTATAGAGTGAAAGAAGACGCTTGAACCAGATTTCTGTTCTTTAAATCTATGAAAATTATCACATGCCTCATTTGCACATTTAAACAAACACTTGAAATACAAACAAATGATTGTCTAAAGTTTCATATTCACTTATTAGGACACGTCGGGCTTTAAGGGGTTAAAATGTCCTCAATAACGACGTGATCATGAACTCCATTTTATCAACACGACCTTATTGATGCACCTTTAAGTGAATTCATAGGAGGACAATAAACCTCTGATGGAGAGCTCCATCGTCGTCACGGTGATGAACTGAGAGAAAAGAGGAGGAGGAGAAATAATGGAGAGAGATGACGCAACCACACCCCAATCTGCAGCAGGCGGCACCGACTCTATTCGCTTTGTTGTTGTTGTTGTTGTTGTTGTGAGATATGTTTGGAGAGGACCAACAGGATATTTGATTTTATGCTTTTAAAATGCTTCATCAAAACTCCTCGTACTTGAAGATGTGGAGCGATGAAAGGTTTGAATGCATCCAGAGCAGAGTTTAAGTTAAGCTTAAGTTAGTTTATTTCATTGTTTGAGTTTACTTTAAGCTTAAGTTAGTTTATTTCATTGTTTGAGTTTACTTTAAGATTAAATTAGTTTATTTCATTGTTTGAGTTTACTTTAAGCTTAAGTTAGTTTATTGTTTGAGTCTAATTGAAGCTTAAGTTAGTTTATCTTAAGCTGTTTCCTTTCAGCCTCTGGTTAACAGTGTAAATGTGGGGCTCTTATTGTGAAGGAGTGGGTCTCTCACCGCCGGGCCCGGGTACGGACTCAGGTTGCAGCCTTCCTTCCACGACAGGTTGAGGCTGCGGAGGAACTCCAGGTAGAACGGGTGGCTGGAGTTCAGCATGGAGAAGCCCAGGATGTTGGACTGCTCACCCACCACCGGGTCCAGGACCAGGAGAGGGAAGTCCTGCAGGAGAGGGGGACATGTGAGGAGGAGGAGGAGGAGGGGGGGGAGGAGGAGGAGACATGTGAGGAGGAGGAGGAGGGGGGGGAGGACATGTGAGGAGGAGGAGGAGGAGGGGGGGAGGAGGAGGAGACATGTGAGGAGGAGGAGGAGGGGGGGGGGGGAGGAGGAGGAGACATGTGAGGAGGAGGAGGAGGAGGGGGGGGAGGAGGAGGAGACATGTGAGGAGGAGGAGGGGGAGGGGGGGAGGAGGAGGAGACATGTGAGGAGGAGGAGGAGGAGGGGGGGAG